>NC_087204.1:15275582-15315582 GCF_015104395.2 Macrobrachium nipponense | reverse complement strand
CAGCGGAACATGAAAATAAACATAGGAAACAATTTAAAGGAAAGATTTCATTGCATTCAGTATTCAACTCAGTAAATTCAGTCCTCTGAGACAACAGTCTTCATTAAGGCCGCCAGTAACGTTCAGTTATACCTACACAGTTATGCCTGCATAGTCGGCCTGTGCAGGCAAAACTGAACCGACTAACGTTCAGTTTTGCCTGCGCAGGTATAACTGAACGTTAGCGGGTTCAGTTCTCCCTGCACGCATTTGCCATTTATGTAGCTGTTAATAGCTGTTGCATTCAGTGGTTTGGTCTCTTGAACTATGCTATGAATCACTTCGGAACTATATTTCTTCGTGCTGTTATTAAGGTACCAGGAGATCTTGACGAGATCTATCTATTACTGATGGAACGTCTGATGTTTTAGGTCAAAGTGAATAACGTCTCTCAACTAATTGCGAAAATGGCATTTTTTTTTATTCGTATTAATTATTCACAGTTTTGAAACAAGGCAGTTAATGAAAACTTTTTCAGAGAGAGAGAGAAAGGGAGAGAGAGAGATTAGTTTTACTGTCTTCTAAATATAAAAGAAAATCTGCCTGTATACCAAACCAACGTCAAAGCATAATAGCGCAGAATTCTTTACGCAAAGTAGCATTAGTTTAATCATGAGAATCACACACCATTTGCTTCTCTCTCGAAAGGAGCATCGTTTGGGACGCATTTCGCAAAAGGTCGAGAGATATTAACGTCACTCCAACAACAAAGGTTACACGCAAGTGATGGTATACATGAAAGAACTGATGTGTTGCCATTCGTATGAATGCGGATTCCGGGGAAGCTGGAATGGGAATACTTTAAAGCTTAAATGACACTCTGGGAAAATCCTTTCTTCTTGCGTCGAGAATATCCATGGGAAGGGGGTTAATGGGAGTCTATTCCTGGGCGGGGTTGTGGGGATTGAATGGTGTGTGGGGAGCCCGCGTCTTTTCAATACAGCAGTTGTGCTTCGATAACAAGCTCGGAATTTTGCTTGACTATTTCTCGAGCTGGGGACTGAGACTCACTTGTAATTTTCGAAATTATAAAAACCTTCATGGAATCGAGTCTCTCTCTCTCTCTCTCTCTCTCTCTCTCTCTCTCTCTCTCTCATATTTTCAGAATGGAATATTAGTGAATGAAGTTATTATGTGTCTTATAGCATGTATGTGTATTTGTGTTATAGTGTGTATACACACACGCATATTATATATATATATATATATATATATATATATATATATATATATATATATATATATATATATATGGAATATTCGAGAATGAAGTTATTATTTCTGTCTTGTAGTAGATTTTATATATATATATATATATATATATATATATATATATATTATATATATATATGTGTGTATATATATATTATATATATATGTGTGTTGTATATATATATATATATATATATATATATATATATATATATATATATATATATATATATATATATATATATATATATATATATATATATATATATTATGACGGAACGTCACAATTATTTGTAAAAAAAATAAAAACTCTGTAAATAAATTTTGTGTAACTATGAAATTATCGGGGTGTTTAATGTTCAACGCCATCATTATCAGTTATGTTAACTATTCTAGATATCCTGGTTTCTTTTCCTTAACTTAATCATACAGATATTTGCATTCCTTAGCTTTCATTACACTTGTAAATTGTATTTTTCGTTAGAGAATATTTAGTGCAGTGTTGAAAACATCTTTTTCTTTTGCTTATCATTATTAGTGTTTTTGTGATATTATTACATGTGAAAGTAATTATATTGGAATTTAGTTTTTATTTGAATATTAAATTAACGATAGTCTTTAGTGTTTAATTAAGATCCTGCTGGATTGGAGAGGTAATTAAAAATGGTTAAAATAGAGGTGAAAATAAATAATACGTGAAGCAGACAAAAAGAATATTTTTGTTGGTGGTGATATTTTAAATTTATGAGGGATAATTGAGTGATTACAGACAGCAACATCCCACACCTAGCCACCAGGTAAGATTCACTCAAGTCCCGTCATAAGTGGGGGCCTGTCCGGGATTGATCTAGTCTTTTTGTTTGACTATTTAAAGTGCAAAGAAACTTAAGTGAGTTGTTTATATAAGTGATAGTTATTTGTATTGACGGTTTTCTTTATTTTCTTAACAATCCAATCCAGCATTTCGTATCTTCACACGTACGCTGAATGGTTCTCACTCAAAATCGGTATCTGTAAAATAAAGGATAGACCAGTAATTAAATATTAATTGGTTGGGTTCTGTCTATGTAGCCCTTCTACTCCCGCCTTATTTTACGAGCCAAATCAAGGTTCTCTTCTGCCATAAACTACTTCTTACATGCATATTATGCTAATCTAGATATCATGTTTGTGCGCTATCGTGAGACCTTCGATCACTAATTGATCTCGGCCTTTATGTTGGCCATCCAATTTCAGTTAATCTATTTTCAGACTATGTATTCTATTTGCGGTCTCTTTAAAATTGTCTTGATAAATTGTTGTAAACTTCATTATGTTTTAAATTAACGGCATAACCTACTGTGAATATAAGACAGATATAATCTCGCTCTATTAACATTAGTTAGGGGTAATCCTTCAGAATGTCGTTTAATTTGGAGAAATTTATGAACGGTATTAAAGTGGGGAAATTTTGAGTTTTACGTTATGCCAAGAAACAGGAATTATTGTCTGTAGCCAGAGATGTGGTCTTGAGGTCGATCCAAAACATGTGAAAGCTGTCATTATTGGTAATATCCTGCAATTCTTAATAGATAAGGGAATCATCGAAGATGATGATGAGGACGTCGATGAATTGCGATCCCTTACTGGAGCATATGCCACCCCTGGAATAGATCCAAATATTGAAAAGTTGCGTCTTCAAATACATTTGCAACAAGAACAGAAAACTGCTGCACTAGAACTTCAAAAGCATCAGGAATTGTTGGCATTGGAGTATGAACACAAGTGTAAAGTGGCTGAACTGGAGATACAAAAGGAACAGAAGTCGGCAAATATACAGATTAAGCTGAAAACTGATGGAGAGATACCCAGTAAGTTCGACATACTCAAAGCTAAAAAGCTACTTCCGGATTTTGATGAAAAGGACCAAGAGGTATTCTTTACAACGTTCGAAGACACTGCTAAAACCTTGAAGTGGCCTCAGGAGCAATGGGTAATGGTTGTCAGAAATCAGTTCAAAGGTAAGGCAGCATATGTAATCTCTCAGATGGTTAAAGTAAAGGAGTATGATGTGATTAAAAAGGCAGTTTTAGATGCTTATGCCATCACAGCTGAAGGTTATCGGCAACAGTTCCGCCACTCTTACAAAACGCCTTCACAAACTTTTGTTGAATTTTGTAATAACAAAGTTAGGCAATTTACAAAGTGGGTTGCAAAAGACAGGTGTTCCAGATTTTGAATCCTTACAAAATCTTATCTTAATGGAAGTTTATTAGGAAGTTACCAAGTAAAATTGCTACCTTCATTCTCGAAAAGGGAGAAACCAATTTGTTGAAAGCAGCCAGTTTAGCTGATGATTACTACTTGATCCATAAAACATTTAAACCATTTAACAAGTCTACTTTTTCTCCATCATCCACAGCATATTGTTACTATTGTAAGCAGGAAGGGCATCCCATAGAGAACTGTCCTAATCCTTCGTGCAAAAAAGTCTGATGTTGGAAAGAATTCTCCTAACCCTAATAGGAAGGCCCCCTAGATGCTGACCCCTTGACGTGGTAGGGGGCTTAGGGACCAGCAGCTGGGCTCTGATGCCTGGTGGGTTGCTTTCTCAGTGGTCCTTGGGGCCCAGCTGCTGATCCAACTAAATTAGTCAGAACTTTTCCTTCTTTCTGCAATTTTTCATTTTTACTACATCCTTCTCCTTCATGTAATATTTTCTATTAGCATTTGGATCAATTATGTGGAATTTTTCCACTTTTGTTAAATTTTACTGCTTAGGTAAGTCTGAGAAGGGGTCGTGTTTTGGAAGGGGTTTGCATTCAAAGCCAATTGTGGGAGTTTGTGGTGGTTGAGTCGCCACCTGATATGGTTTGGACCCAAGAGATAGTGATGGGAACCTCCCATTGCTACCTTGAGGGCGGAACTATCTCCAAACATCAGCCCATCGGATCCAGGGGGGGCTGGTGTTTGGGATGGGACTCCTGGCTTTTCTTTTGTCCGGAAGCCCACCAATACGTTTGGAGTGGGGAGTTCGGTCCCCAGTTAGTGGGGGCAGAACTCCCGCAGGCGGATAGCTTATACCTGGCCACTTTAAGCGTATTGGTGCTATCCCGTAGGGGTAGGGTATGGGGGTGGTACTACTTGGGAATCAACTCTCACTTGTGCCATTGGTGGAGAATGTGAATACCTGACTGATCCACACACTTTCTTGTAAAACCAAGCAGCTTTTGGGTGTGTGGGTGAGCCGGTTTTTGTGAGGTGGTCTGGTGTGTGCATGCTTAGTATCCTGGGATCGCTTTGTGGCTTGTGCGGTTTGTTGGGGTTGGGTAGTTTGGGCATTAGAGGCTGCCTTGATTTCCTCCCTTTCTGATGTGCTGTCGTGGGTCTCAGCAGGGCTCTTGGGTATTGGGTGCGCACTTTTTGGACTTCTGAATGTGAACCGGCATAATTCTATGGATTTGGTTATAGTTCTCCCTCCCCTGGATCCGACGACTTACTGGCACTGGCAACGACTTCTGGCATGAAGATGGATATGAGCTCGGCTATCGGACAGAATGAAAAACTGAGAACACCAGGGTATTAGTAAATCTGGTGGATTTGATCCTTATAGTAGAGTCCTTCATTGCACTAATATAAACTTGTCATTAGATTATGAAATGTTTGTACAGTGTAATGAAACAATTTGGTAAGTGGAAAGAATAAATTAGTTCGGAAAAAGACAAGCAGTCATTTTCTGCTTTTGTTAAATTTTCCTCACCCTTGGAAGCTAGTGAGGCACAACAAAGACTCCTGATGGCCACATTCTTAATGATTCGGTTCTTAGCACGAAAGTGTTTTCAGTGAAAAATTTAAATGAGCCATTTGATTTTATCCCTAAGAATGAAGAACATGGACCAGCCCCATGTACCAGAGCGCTTCCTACCCCTATATGGCATGTTGCTAGCTACAGGAGGGAGGAAAAAAATTTGATAAAAGCTGCTGAATGCATCGAGAGCAAGGTAGGTTCCATTCCCATTGGAAACTTGAAGCGTTATGGAAAGAACTTGCTAATAAAAGCTGGTAATGAAACCCAAGCAATTTTGCTAGCGAATTTTAAACCTCCTGAAAGTGGAAATATCGAATCTATTGCATCGCATAGATTCTTTAACACACTGAAAGGGGTAGTATACTCAAAGACCTGCATGTTTTTGAAGAGGAGGAGATTCTCCATCGATGTCCTCCTTGTTTATCTCACATAAAAAAAGCTAGGAGAGGATGCAGCTATCCTTTTAACCTTCTCCCCCAGTTACTTACCTGATACTATCATTGTTGGCCATGAGAGGATGCAGGTTAATTGATATAAAAGAAATCCTAAACTGTCGCAAATGTTTTGAATATGGCCACATTCAAAACTCTTGTGAAAACAACAAAAGATGTTCTGTGTGCTCTGCGGAGCATGATAATTTTGACGAGTGTGTAGCAACCCAATACTGTTTTCAGTGTAAGGGTGATCACTCTCCAAATTCTAGGACTTGCCTCAGATACAGATTTGAAGAAGATGTATTGGCAGTGGCTGACAATGAACATGTCAGCATTAGCGAAGCGAAGCGTGTGGTAATGGGGGCAAACAAAAGTGCCAACTCTACCTATGCTTCGGTAATAAAACTTATGAAAAGTTCCAGCAATGTAAGACAACAAACAACTGCATCTGATAATAGGCATCACATACCTGCTACTCACGGACTGTAAATTATGAAAATCCCCATTCTGTCAGGAAATTTTCATCTGCTAGTGCCTTGAACTCCAACACCAAAAGTTGTACTTCAAGAAGTACAGAAAACTCGCCTACCAAAGTCAATACAAAGGTGACTAATATGATTGTTGCAGGCTCTCCCCCAAAAAAAGGGAGGGAGCCAAATCAATCAACAATTCGAAGCTATTCCAAAAACACTTCCAACAAGAATAAACAAGAGACCAAGCCAATTAGATAGAGCTACTTCAGAGCCATCAATTGTCACAGCACAAACAAAAATGAAAGCAAAAACTAAAATTACATCCACTAAGAAGCGCACAAGGAATACATCCCCAAATAATGACAGCTTTAAAATAAAAACCTCAAATGGGTCAGTGTTTTGGAAGAGATCTCTCCACCTAGAAAGGTGGTTCCAAAAGCAGTTTCAGCCCAAAAACATATGAGTTTCTGATCAGTCTTGCCGGCCTAAGAACAAATGAACCTTGTGATTCGCGGAATCACAGTAGAATTCTGATCAGAATCAATACCAAAAATATGATCAGCCAAAAACTCTAAATTCCAATTCAAATGAAAAGGGATTAAAAAGAAACAGTCACTTATAAAGGAGAACTTTCCTCTCCACACTAGGAACAGTACTTCCCCTCTAAGGAGTGGGAAGTAGCACTTTTTACCACCGTAACATTCATGTTTGATATCCTTCAGTGGAACTGTAAAGGTCTCAGAGCCCGTGCAGAAGACCTTAAAGTCTTAATTCATGAATCCAATCCAGGGATTATATGCCTTCAGGAGACAATGTTAGGTAACAACCCTTATAATCCTGGACTAAATTATTCAATATTTAACTCCTCTCCCCCAAGTGGTGGTCGGGCCCATGGAGGTGTTGCAATTATTGTTATAAAGCTCTGCAGCACTCCATAATAAAATTAAATACAACTTTACAAGCTGTTGCTATTTCAGTCATCTTGGAAAAGAGGATAACAGTCTGCTCCTTATACCTTCCACCAGATCTTGTTTTTATCAGTGAAGATATTCAGGCCTTAATTAACCAACTTTCCAGCTCCTTTTCTACTTCTAGGAGATTTTAATGCCCACAACCCCCTTTGGGGAAGTCGGTTTCTAGACGGTAAAGGAAATTAATTGAAGACGTTATTGATAGGAATGATGTTATCCTATATAATAATGGGTCAATGACTTTCCACAGTATTCATGATAATCATTTCTCTGCCCTGGACCTTAGTATCTCTTCAACAAGCATCCACCTTGATTTTAGTTGGTCTGTTAACGAAAATTTAAATGGATGAGCGATCATTACCTGATCCATTTAAAATATGCTGTGAATGGTCCATCTGAAGTTTTACCGAAGTGGAAGGTAGAGGAGGCAGATTGGGATAATTCAGTAAGGGCGTCATACTAGATAGGGAGTTTGAGTCATTTCAGTCTCATCTAGATGCTTATGATTATTTTATTGAATCTACTCTGAAGAGTGCTGAAGGCTCGATTCCCAAAACAAAAGGCAAACCTCGTAGACCTGCAGTTCCCTGGTGGAATAAGACTTGTGGTATTCTGAGGAAAATTACTAGGAAGTGCTACAGACGTTACAAAACTAGTGGTTCTCCTCAGTCTAAATTAATTTACAAACGTGCTTTAGCCAAGCAACGCCGCTTTTATAAGAGAGCCAAAAGAGAAAGTTGGCTCTACTATATTAATGGAATAAACTCAAAGACTCCACTGAAGTGGTGTGGCGCAAAACTAAGGAAACTGAGTGGGAAATTTGTTTGCGTCCCCATTACCCTCATTAAAAATAAATGACATTCTGATCACAGAGCCCACTGAAGTTGCCAGTGAGCTAGGAAAACAACTTTTCTGAGTTTCCAGCGCCAAGAATTATTCTCGAGAATTTCAAAAAATTAGGAATTCTGAAATGATTCTGGAATTCGATTCAGGAAAATCTGAACCATACAACTACAGGTTTTCCTTGAGAGAATTACGGGAGGCGCTCTACTCTAGTGAATCCACAACTCCAGGTGAGGATACAATCATATATGAAATGCTAAAACACCTCCCAGACGATGCCAAAAAATATTTTACTGAAGATTATAAACAAAATATGGGAAACTGGAATTTTACCCAACGACTGGAAAATATCCATAGTTTTTTTTTTTTTTTTTTGTTCCTATTAAAAAGCCTAATAAAGATGCTTCCCTAGCCACCAGCTATAGACCAATAGCTCTAACCAGCTGTGTTGTGTAAGCTGATAGAAAAATGATAAATACTAGACTAGTTTTGGCACTTAGAACTAAGGATTAATATCATCATTTCAATTTGGTTTAACAGGAAAAAAAAAAACCAAAAAGCTCCACCCTTGATCCGTTGCTGAGGCTGACCAACCAAATCCAGCAAGGATTCGCCAAACAATGTCAGACCATTGGAGTATTTTTTGACCTCGAAAAAGCATATGACACTGCCTGGAGAATTGGCATCATGAAAAAAATTGCACAAAATGGGCATATGTGGAAGAATGATCAGATTTATATATTCCTTTTTAACGGACAGATTTTTTAAGGTAAAAGTGGGAAACTCTTTCTCCCAACCTTTTGTGCAGGAGGAAGGAGTTCCCCAAGGAAGCGTTTTAAGTGTAACACTCTTTTCAGTGGCAATAAATAGTGTGGTTGAAAAAATCTTGCCTCCTGTTAAATGCTCACTTTTTGTTGATGACCTTGCAATATACTGCACTGGATATGATTCATTGTCAGTATGTAAACATCTGCAAAGGTCTATTAACGCAATTACTAAGTGGGCTGATGAGAATGGGTTTAAATTCTCCTCTTCCAAAACAGTTGCAGTAAGATTTACCAGATGCCGGCGTGTGGAAGAAGTTCCCACACTTAGTTTAAGAGGATCTATCATTCCTTATGAAAGTGAAGTAAATTTCTGGATGATTATTGACCACAAACTAACATGGCCGGCCAGCCACATAAATGCCCTAAAGATTAATGTGAAAAAATCTTTGATATTTTAAAGGTTGTTTCTGGTTTTAGTTGGGGGGCTGATAAAAAATCCCTTTTGAGGCTATATGACTCACTGTGTCGCTCCAAGCTAGACTATGGCTGTCAGATCTATTCCTCAGCTTTGTAAAACCAAGCTAAGGAATTGGATGTTGTACAGAACATGGGGTTGAGAATATGCTCAGGGCTTTTAGAACTTCTCCTGTTGAAAGCATATATGTCGACACAGATCATCTTCCCCTAGATCTAAGAAGGCAAGAGCTAGGGTTGCGATACGTGGCTAGAATGAAAAGTGCTCCCAAAAATCCCTCCTTTGAAGTACTTAAGGAAACAGACTCGCGGAATTTCTCAGGTACAAGAGCTTCTAAACCATTCCAAATTCGACTGAATGAGATGTTCGGGATACCATCTCAAATCCCAGAAAGTCCTGGAAGTAAAACATCCTGTAAATCCTCCATGGCTTATTCCTGAAGCATTGGTATGCAAGAAATCATTTAAGAAGAAGGATTGTACTGAAGAGGAGATTAGGGAAAATTCTAGAGCACGACGTTACCCATGCCACTTATGTGAAGATTTATACAGATGGATCAAAGTCAGATAGTGGTGTTGTGTGCTGTTATCCTTGGTGATACAGCATATACAGCTAAATTACCTGATTTGGCAATGCAATATTCACTGCCGAATTACAGCCGTAGTCTCTGCCCTAGACTTAGTTCTTCAAAGTAGTGACACTAATTTTGTCATATACTCTGATTCTAAAAGCACTTTAGAAGCTATCAAAAGATTTAATAGCTTTCATCCATTAATCCAAAAGCTTCAGGAGTCACTTTTTCGTATATATTGTCTGCGTAAGTCGGTTTCTTTCTGTTGGGTTCCTTCTCACGTGGGGATTCACGGAAACGAGACTGCAGACAGGGAAGCAAAAGCTGCTAGCGCTCTGCCAGAAACAACCTTCAGGAAAGTGCCTCATGCAGACCTAAAAGGTCCTATTAGGTCTTTTGTATTAAGTAAGTGGCAAGAAAGGTGGACTTCTCCTCTTCTTGCCAATAACAGTAAGTACAGAAGTATTAGGAATATATACAGCCGTGGCCTTCGTCATTCCAGCTTGACAGACGAGCAGAGGTTAGTTTAACGAGGTTAAGGATTGGCACACTTATTTAACCATCAGTTTATTTTAGAAGGAAGCAGCCCACCATTGTGTGCTTACTGGTGACGAGATACAAACAGTGAAGCACATTCTGATGGTTTGCCCCAGATATTTTAACCAAAGGGAAAGATATTTTTCCAGGTAAATCCCTCTCAAATATCTTGGGAGATGAAGCAGACATTTCTGCTCTCATCTCCGTTTTTAAAGTGTATAGAAATTTTTTAATAATATTTAGATAAATTTTTATAAATCATATACAGATTTTTAAAGACATTAAACTATTTTAAATATATATTACTCCATTCATTAAAATTCATATTTTTAATTTATTTATTAGTCACGTCTAATTTTATGAATCATTTCTTTCACTAATTCATTCATTCATTAACCATAATTCAACTTATTTAACCTTCATTACGGCGCTGAATGGCCTTCTTGGCCCCAGTGCCTGGCTTAGCCCTAAATATCATACATCATCATCATCACCTAATAGGAAGGATAATAAACATTTCATGTTGCTGCTCAAGAATTAGATGAGGACGTCTTCAAACCTTTCATTGTAAGGCACCGTCAATGGTATTCCAGTGACTTGCTTACGGGATACAGGATCCTCTCAAACTGTGGTAGCTCTGCCCTCACAGGACTTCAAACTGAGACATGAGTATGTTACCGTTTCTGACCTCAGTACCACCAAATCCATGCCTTTGGCAGAGGTGAATTTACAGTCCTTACTATCAAGGGGTAATTCTTCAGAAGCAATCCGCACTGGATATTAAAATAAATAATCACCTACATGGAAAGAGCATGTGAAAAGCATATAAAAGTATAGTCATTATATGAGAGATTGAACGGTGTGGAATTAAATGAGCTTGATAAGTTTTTACTCGAATTTTTCCTAAGTCGGGAGAGGTGTTTCCTCTACGGTAATGTTTACTTTTAATGAGCCCTCTAACTTACTTTCTTACGGAAACAAAGCAGTTCCAGTTACTCATTATTGGCTGAGAGGTGTGACATCGTTATGACGTCATGGGTTTCATAACCAATTACGAACGACTTTAGTCGAAAACTAAGTTTCACTAGCATTTCAGCAGAGTAATAAAGTTAGCTGTCCAGTGTCCACTGGTATCCTTGTTTGACTGAATACTCGAAAAATGAAGCAAAAACTAGCATTTTGTCTTTCTGTAGCTAGGCAGAGGTATGGCTGGCCCTTCTGGCATTAATTTTGACAGAGACCTTCGATTTCCTACCGATTGTTTGCAGTGCAATGTGGGTTAGGTTACGGTGAATTTTATCGTTATTTGTCTAGTGGTGGTGGTAAAGAAGTTGTGATTGAATATGTTCAGAGACATAATTTAAATCTTCAGCCAAAAAAACTGCGAGTGTTGTGGAGCTATTTGTCGGATCGACTACAACAGGAACTTTCTTTGGGTGTGATCGCTCCTGTAGTGACGAAAGGACGTCGGCGTAAGCGATGCGACACCCAAATCTATCTGCCAACGGTAAGTAGCCTTACTGTAAACCCTGTGGGTAGCGCGCGCAGCGCAACATTACCTCGGGTTGCGTACATGCCGTGCTTGCCAAGAATCTTTAAATTTGCGGATAATGGCGCGAAGCGCCGGTTCCGCTACGGCCTTACTGACAGCACACATAAAGAAAATCGATGGTCGCCGATATGTAGTCGCTCCTTACTTTGTTTGTTGTTGTTTTGGTATCGCCGCCATTTTGGCTTTGGTGTTCTTCCGCCGATTTCGGTCGGCGGTCGAGTGGGCCCGCGAATCAGTAGGTACTCCCAATTATTATTATTGCTGCAAAGCACTCCTTTCTGGTTGTTTTGCGTAAGAAAATAAGTTAGAGGGCTCATTAAAAGTAAACATTACCGTAGAGGAAACACCTCGTCCCGACTTAGGAAAAATTCGAGGTAAAAACTTATCAAGCTCATTTAATTCCACCCCGTTCCATCTCTCATATAATGACTATGCTTTTTATATTGCTTTTCACATGCTCTTTCCATGTAGGTGATTATTTATTTTAATATCCAGTGCGGACTGCTTCTGAAGAATTACCCTATCAAGGTAATGTTTTAATGCAGTTTCAAGAGATCCTTTGCCTTGTTCATCTATTCAGCTTTTAATTGGTAATGATCTTGCAGGGGCCATTGTTATCCAGTAGTATCTGATCCTGATATTCTTATAGAAAATGAGTCCAATAAATTAAATAATGCTGTTATTCAAATGGCATCATTAAACCATTGTTATAGATAATGGCAATAGAGTTAGAGAGACATTAGACCTTATAAATATGACCAAATCAAACTTCAAGGACTTCCAGAATAAAGATCCTGTCCTTAAGGCTCTTTGGAAGAAAGTTGCAGACCCCCCAGATGATAATCCCAAAACTCCTTTTACTTTTATCTAGATAAAGATTTGCCTTTTTCGACATTTTAGGTCCTCCAAAGCACCAGCAACCACAACATGGTTTGACTGTCATCAACTTGTTGTGGCCACTCTCTCTAGTTCCGCTCTTCTTGAATTAGCCCACTCTCATGTGAGCCACTTTGGAGTCAACAAGACTTACTCTACCTTGGCTGACGACTACTTCTGGCCTGGATGAAGAAGGACATTCAACAGTTTATTAAAGCATGTCATCATTGCCAGACTACAGGCAAACCCATGATGAGACTTCCACCAGCTCCTCTTCAGCCCATATCCGTACCAAAGTTTCCATTTGAGAGGATTATCATAGATTGTGTTGGGCCAATGCCTAGGACTAAGCAAGGTAATGAGTATTTACTTACTGTTCTTTGCCCAACAACTAGATATCCCATAGCAGTGCCAATAAAGATTATAATGCTAAAACTATAATTGGTCAACTTGTCAAAATTTTCACAACCTATGGATTTCCAAAGACATTGCAATGTGATAGAGGCACAAAACTTCACTAGTAAGCTTTTTCAACAAGCTATGAGAGAATTCAATATTCATAACATATATGCTTCTGCTTATCATCCCCAAAGTAACTGTGCACTAGAAAGGGTTCACCAAACTATTAAAAATCTACTTCGGAAGTACATGCAGGAAACTTCAGAACAGTGGGATAAAGACATTGATCTTCTGATGTTTATTATACGAAGTGTACCACAAGAGTCCACTGGAGTGTCCCCTTTCGAATTAATGTTCGGAAGAAAGCCCCGTACCACTCTCAGTATGGTGAAGGAAAATCTAATTCACAACAAGGAAGGAGATTACAAACATTTTGTCATATCTTAACGGGACTTAAAAGATAAAATTGTATCACTTCATGTATTTGCTAATATTAATCTTTTGCATTCCCAGGAGAAGATGTCCCGCTTATATGATAAAAAGGCAAAGCTTCGTGTTTTTCAGCCAGGAGATGAGGTGCTTGTCTATCATCCCATACCCGGTTCCCCTTTACATGAAAAATTTATGGGACCTTACAAAGTGCTTCAAAGAATATCTAAGGTAAACTATGTTCTCTCTACTCCTGATCGTAGACGATCAAAGCAACTAGTGCATGTGATTTGTTGAAGGCATATCAAGCACCTACTCAAATGGTAAGTCATCTCTCAATTTCTTCTGAGGCGAAAATACTACCACTAGAGGAACTTCCTCAGAATTGCTCCTAGATCTTCCTGAAGATGATCAACTAATTAACTGGAAAGACAACCACCAACAGTCATATTCTAAATCCTTGCCCGTTATTTTACAGGAATACCATCTCCCTCAGAGAAAATTACTATCTCAATTGCTCTCCAGGTTTCATGATGTATGTTCTGACAACTTGCAGGGAAGTCAAACCATTCAACATGACATCGTCATCGAGTCAGGTGTTACTCCCATCGCCAGACGTACTACCGTATGGTAGGCAAGAAGTTGGACTCGTTGAAACAAGAGGTACAGTATTTACTAGATAATGACCTTGCAGAACCAAGCACTTCACCATGGGCTTCACCCTGTCTCCTAGTACCTAAACCTAATAATCAACTAAGACTCTGTACTGATTATCGTAAGTTAAATAAGGTAACCGTAAAATATTCATTCATTACCTAGAATCAATGATATCCTTGATAGCATTGGGTAATAAGAAAATTCTTACACGGATAGACTTTATGAAAGGCTATTACCAAGTACCTCTACTCAATCTGCTAAGAAATCTCGTCATTTATAACTACCATTTGGTTATTCTCTTATAAGGTCATGCCATTTGGTTAACTAATGCGCCTGCCACCTTTCAAAGGATGATGTCAGAGGTAATAAGAAATATGAAAGAGACTTTCATATATATGGATGACGTGGTGGTAGCTAGTGACGACTGGGACGAACACCTGCAGACCCTCGAAGAACTCTTCCATCGCTTCAGATCTTCAAGGTTAACAGTTAATTTGGCCAAGAGTGCCTGTGGGAGAGCTAAGGTAACTTTATCTAGGGCATACCATCGGAGGTGGAAGTATAATGCCCAAAGACGCCACATTGCAAGTATACTTGATTATCCAATTCCAACAAACAAGAAAGAGTTAAAATCATTTCTAGAATGACTTCATACTATTCTCGCTTTATTAAGAACTACTCTGAAATCACAGCTGCTTTATATAATTTAACATCTCCAAAGATCTCTTTTTATTGGGAAGAAAAGCATCAACAGCTCTTTAATAATCTTAAAAGAGTATTTATATCTAAACCTATTCTTAAAGCCCCCAAACTTCAATCAAGATTTTTTACTCCAGGTAGATGCAAGCAATTCGGGATACAGTGCAGTACTACTTTAGATGTCATCAGCTTGCAAATCTGGAGATGAGCCGCCACCTGGACTACTTGTTTCCAGTATCTTATTTCTCAGCTCATTCAAAGGTTCACAAATTAGATGGGCAACCATAGAAAAGGAACTTTTTGCCATCATACTGCTCTTCGTCACTTTGCTCCATATTTAGTATGCAACCACAAGTCATCGTCTATACAGATCCTCGACCTTTAACCTTCTGGATAGATCACGACTACTGAACGACAAATTGTTACGCTGGTCGTTACTATCTAACAAGATATAATCTTTACCTTCGAGCGATCCCAGGACATCAAAACAAAATTGCAGACGCATTATCCAGACTTCCCGCGTCTCTCATCCAGCCATCCTAAGTAGGATGCTCTTTGGGGGAGGATCTATGACGGAACGTCACAATTATTTGTAAAAAAAATAAAAACTCTGTAAATAATTTTGTGTAACTATGAAGTTATCTGGGTGTTTTTAATGTTCAACGCCATATATTATCAGTTATGTTAACTATTCTACATTATCCTTGGTTTCTTTTCCTTAACTTAATCATACAGATTTGCATTCCTTAGCTTTCATTACACTTGTAAATTGTATTTTTCGTTAGAGAACTATTCAGTGCAGTGTTGAAAACATCTTTTTCTTTTGCTTATAATTATTATTAGTGTTTTTTGTGATATTTACGTGTGAAAGTAATTATATTGGAATTTAAGTTTTTTTATTTGAATATTAAATTAACGATAGTCTTTAGTGTTTAATTAAGATCCTGCTGGATTGGAGAGGTAATTAAAAGTGGTTAAAATAGAGGTGAAAATAAATAATACGTGAAGCAGACAAAAAGAATATTTTTGTTGGTGGTGATATTTTAAATTTGAGGGATAATTGAGTGATTACAGACCAGCAACATCCCCACACCTAGCCACCAGGTAAGATTCACTCAAGTCCCGTCATAATATATATGTGTATGTGTGAGTGTGTGTGTTTGTGTGTGTGTGTGTGAATATACACATATACTTGCACATACGGGAAAAGGTGAAGATGAGATGCGTGATGTAATGGTAAATGGTTCTTTATTGTCTGCTGAGTTTTGACTTGATGTAGACCGTAGATTGAACAGATCCCTTCGCAATCATCCAGGATAAAATGTAGTTCGTCTCGGGCTCCGCAAAGCAAAATAATCTCAAGTAGAGAATGCAAACTTTAAACCTTGTTCCCTCTTTATGTAGTCCTCCATTTATTGCCTTTCTGTGTTCGTGCCTTGAAAAATTCAGCAGTCTTATACGTCTCCTGAGGCACTGAGTATATGAATATACGAGAGGTACTATACATCTATGGCATTTCCCTTTCCCCTGCTTTGCTCAAATAAAGGGAGTACATAGAATACTTTCTTTGTTAGCCCTCAGCACATACCCGCTAATTCACGGCTAAGCTACGAATAATTTAACTGCACTCCTTTGAAAGTGAAAATAAATCTAACTAATTAGATAGAAAATACAAATTATTCAGACGAGACGAGCGATTTCAATAACGAATGAATTCAGATTTGGTTTGGGAATAATTGTGAGGAATTCGAGATTTTTCATCAATGTGAAAGAAATGTATAGGTGCATTTGAAAAGATGGGATTTTTTTGTTATAAAAACTTTAGAATTGCCTAATGATATGCAAGTAAAAAGGTCTTCATCTGACAGTGTATATAAAGATTTCTTTTATGAAATGCCCCTGAGTAATTCATCTTAACTGGTCCAGGGTAAAACTTAACGAGATCAAGACAGTTGGAATATAAATTTGAATCTCTCTCTCTCTCTCTCTCTCTCTCTCTCTCTCTCTCTCTCTCTCTCATACATATGCAACTAACTGAGTCACAATCACAGCTGTTCATCCTGTCGGTGTACATCACAAATTTACACGTGAATATGTATATGTTTTTCGACGTAATGTTCCACTAGGCTTCACTTTAACTTCAAAGCATAGTTTGCAGACAATATGCACACAAACTATAGGTTGCAGCTTTGCATAGGTTAAACAGATATGCGAAATGGGGAAGTGATTTCAACATGTTTGTTGATGTTTTTACAATATGGTTTAAGAGAAGTGATTTTTTTTTAACCTTTCCTCGTTCGTTCTAGGGAATACGAAGTATGCGACAGGCTTCATTTTAGGAATGACTGACTCGTATTGAAGGTCTTGTGAGTTCCGTAAATATCTTGTTGATACGTTCACTCATCGCTGAACCACTTCATCGATAATAATGCCACATCAATTCTTACCTATGTCGGTCTTTTGTTACCTCCCCCTTTGGCACTCTTAGCCAACCAGCGGCCTATTCATACTCGGTCCCTCCAAGCCAATTAATTCAACGGTTCTTTGTCTCCCCCTCTTCCTCTTCCTTTCGTCTTTAATCTCGGATGCCTGGATTTTTCTGACTGGGTGCCTTTTCTGATTTCATCAATGGAGGCTTATTCAAATCAAAGCCTTCGATCTATTGATATGTGCGTTTTCTTTGGAATGCCCATTCACCTGTTGCTTTTTCCCCTCCCTCTCTCTCTCTCTCTTACACACGCGCGCGCGCGCGCGCACGCAAGGACATTTATTTTCTTCAATAGAATGGTGACTTGCTTTCCTTTTTTTTTTTTCCTTCAAAACTAGCGAACATTTCCATGAGCAGCATTATTCCAAAAAGGTTTTCTCCTCCTCTGAAGATATTGCTAATAGGGTGACATAAGTCTTGAAGGAAAAGTCTATAATAATGACCTGATGCCTTTGGCAAGTTTTCTGCTGAGCTGCACACACCCAGAATTTACTCCCCGGGTAATTGACAGTATATTACCCTCGGTTAAACGGGCTAGAAAGACTATCTGTCTCGTTATAACACCAAAATATCAACCTTTTCGCAATCGCCTCTCTTCAGCCACAAGCAACGAAGGTTTTATTAAAAGAGAATAAAATGAACTCGTTTCTTTATTAAAAGAGAATATAATGAACTCGTTTCTTGATAGACTCCCTGGATGCTGGGTAGCTTGTTTATAATAATTCCCTTTTTCATGTGTACCTCACAGACAAACATTTGCTCTATGGTGAAATTACAGCTTTTTATTTTTTATTTCAGTAGCTGGGTATTCAAGATGTATTCTTAAATGCGTAAACGAATAGCATTTTTAATTTTATTAGAACCGTGTGTTTGACTTTCCCGCGCTGCGTTGCAGGTACTTTCATAATTACCCGCCAAAAATATTAAATTAAACCTTTCTAGCAGTAATGGCATTAAGATAATGAGCAAAAAGGCGTTGAATATCATTGCCGTATTGAGTATATCCTGGTATCTGATGTGATAATTGGTGTAATTACAGTTTAAATTAACAGATTCTGCTTCATGAACACGAGCAAATGAAAAAAGGCACGGATGCGTTGCCATATAAAATTGGATATCGTAAACACTCAACGAATTAGTGGAACGAGGAAGAATCAGTTATAAAGCAACTGTAAAGTATACTGTACATTTATTTTCTGAAATTGTCTTATGTAACATTATTAATAAACTCCATTCTTATTTCGGAGATGAATTTCAAATATCGAACGCGAATAAAAAACTAATGAAGGCATGCGCTTATGATCGAGCTGAATTCATCTGAAATATCAGTAATAACTTGATCTAACTGAACCTTTAGTGAATTGTGATAAGTATTCAGAAAACTCTCGAAGCTTATTAAGGAATGTAAATACCTCATTATTCTTAATTGTTACATACATACTTTATATTTAGCAATAAAGCAACCACTAATACGTCCAGTTTACATGGTTTTGCTTTGTTTCGGGGGGGGGGGGGAGTCAGTCAAAACAGGCAAAAGGTCTTGTAGCTACTGGAAGAGGAACTCCAACAAGAGGGTTGACATAACCACATCCTTGGATTTCTTGTTTACGAAAACGAGTACAGACGCATCTTGCATTGTTTGGATTTCAGTCTCCTAATGACTCATAACTTTTAAAATGCTTTTTTTTATTATTTATTTAGGTTAGGTAAACGTTATTATAGTGGTTTGTTGCAATAGACCGTTAATTATGAATAATTATGTTTGATATAACATAACTGTTGGTGGCTTATCGTGGTATTCAAACGAGGGTGATATGAAATATTAAGAAATTTTAAAAGGACTCACAACTTTTAAAATGCTTTTTTTTTTTTATTTATTTACTTAGGTTCGTTAACGTCGTTACAGCGTTTATTGCAGTAGACCGTTAAGTATGAATATTTATGTTTGATATAATATAACTGATGGTGGCTTATCGTGGTATTAAAATGACGGTGATATGAAATATTAAGAAATTTTTCAAAGGACGATTTAAATTAGCGTGGTTTTAAGAGGATTTTTTTGAGGATTTCGCAAAATAGTTCACTTATCCTTTGAATTACATACCACTTGGAGAGGGCTGGGAGGGTGCCGAGTCTCTCTGTTAACTTTTCCCATAATTGGCCAATTTATCGAGATTTAGACATAGAATTGAAAAAAAGGAGAAAAATATTAAAGCGTATATTCCAATCTTTCTGCATACGGGTAAGCATAGCCCTTGTGGTGAGTGAGAAGCTCTATTTTGTCCTCTTTCGAGGTACGAGAAATTTATATTGCCAATTATTTGTATCCAGATCAAAAGGGCCTTACAAAAAAAATTATGCATGCAAGATGCAAGCACAAGACTAAGAAAGTATTATAGGACTGACAACATACAGAATTAGAGCAATTCAAACCTTTTACCGTCAATTTCCTCATAGGTCCCAGTGCTTGGCCTTTGGCCTAAATTCTATATTCAATTCAATTCAGTTCAAACAACGCCATATAATCCGATCACGATGGATAAAGTGATTTATGCGACTGAATGAAAGCCAGGTGCCGACCGTGTCGAGCCATCAAAGGGGAAATCATTTAAATATGAGCTGCCTCTACTGTCGCGAAAAAAAAGGGAGTACGGATATCAATAGTCTAGGCAGCCATACACGTTCACTTTCTATTTTGTTATGGTAAATGAATGAACATGATTTTGAATATCGATTTTCATTGCAAATATGTGCAGAAATAGCATATAATACGGAAAGTTTTTCAAAATACATACTTTTTTTTTATTTTTTTAAACATACTAGATATGATAGTTAAGATATCACTGACATTTAAAAGGAACCGTAACAATCATAAACTAATTGCCATAGTAAAACCAAAACTTTTTTTCATAAAAGTGTATTTAAGCATACTCCCGTGGCTTTTTATGTGAACGAAAATTTGGGATTTTCGTTATGGGTGGCGGGGAGGGGTAGGGTCGGTTATTTGCATGATAGACACACCTTCAGCCATTTCCTTAAACTCTTAATATTAAAATGACCAAGAAATAAGTTCGAATAAAATAATTTTGAAGACTCGAAAAAGTAGTAAAGAACGATCTTGAAAGTGCCTTAGTACCGCATTAATGTGTTTGAAGGACTGGTTATTGACAGCATAATATACTGGAAAATTACTTTGCTCGTAGAAAAGGTTTTTTGGACCTGGCTGAAGTGACAAATCTCATCCTTAATGCTTTCGTATTTTGCATGACCTCTAATTCACCGGACAACTTGTCACTTGTCAAAATTCTTGCATTGTTTCTTCGTATATGCCAGGCCGCAGCCTTCCCTTTGAGACAAAAATGAGCGCCTGCTTCTCTTGTAAACTTTTCCAACCGATGTTCATTTGCATGAAGCCTCACTTATACTTCTTTGGGAGAGAAATGCGGCATTTCATGTTCTATTCTGGGTTTTCCATTCAGGCTAAAATCCAATTCCCTTACGTTAAAGAAGCAATTTTGTCTAAATATCTTCGTAGCAAAATCTCAGCGCTGTGCGTCTTTCATATTTTTCCAATAGAATATGGAATGTTTGTGTTATCTGAGATATATTCGAACAGACGAGTATTCGTTTTAGATTCTAAATAAGAGCAAGGGAAATCTATCCGGAAATTAAAATTCTTAATAGGGAAGTTCAGTAAATTAATTGATATATCTCACTTTGGGGATCCGTAGGAGACTGAACAGAACCTGCAGAAAAGTCTCACTACTGCGCAATTCAGCTAGTAAATTTTTAAACTTCTTTTCCATTGACTCTTATATAATCTCTCCTTGTGTTCTCTAAGTCCATCTCTCCTATTTGTTGACAATATAGCTTCATATACTTAGTTTAATACATACTAATTTTTTTATCCTCCATTTCTCTCCCATGCCTACCTGGGGAAAAACAGACTAGATGAGATTTTGGGAGGGAAAATAACATAGTCCATGTATTGCAAATAGAAACAATCAAAAGCCAAAGTGTTAAGCTTTGTTGAGTTTTATGTGAAATGGAATCGGCAAATTGCAACAGGTTTAACCGATGATACCCTTTTTTTTTGTTTACCAAATTGCTACATTTTCGATGAGCGAACTAAACAAAAATAACAATTCCATTATATTGAGGGTTAGTGGGTATGCATACGTAATATCTACTATCGAACACATCAAAAGCTATCAGGGAATAACACTTGGCTTTTATGCAATTAATATGTTTATCTCGAAGTGCTTAATTGAGCACTAACACTAATCACAAAGTCAGTGACTCATTGTGGCTTCAGTCGTTCAGTAGCAACATGTGAGGTTGTTTTACGTGGAACTACAGTCCTTCCCCTCCCGTGCGTGCTGGCACTTTCGTTGGTTGTTGTTAGCGTTTCATAAATATTGCAGTTCCGAAGCTTATGGATATTTTGAATATGTTAATCAGTGGCCAACCTACAAAATCTACTGCTGCAAAAGCTATAGGCCTAGATGTATGTTAATTGAAAAAAAACGTGCTAGCGCTTCTTATAAATAAATGCACATATATGTTCAAGTGACAAAAATAAGTCTTTTATTATGAAAAAAAAGACGATTCATTTTAAGAAGGAAATCATACAGCAGTGAAAGGTAAGGTCTGAGCACTTTCATACGCTGGTGGTTAGTACGTTAACAGTTAAAACTTTTTATTGATTTATTTAACGATTCCCATATAAAATTCCCACTACTGTTTGTTTATCATTTTTGGTTGCGAAAGAATAGGTAGAAGCTAAGTTAGCAATGCAGTTGTCTGCTTAGAATGGTTTATACGTCTTTTAAAAAGTCTTAGGGTAGTATGGCCATCTCTCTCTCTCTCTCTCTCTCTCTCTCTCTCTCTCTCTCTCTCTCTCTCTATATATATATATATATATATATATATATATATATAGTGTCTTAACCTTTTGGCACTTGATAAAGTTATAATCATAAACAAAATACTCTAATTTGATCATGAGAATATACTAGACCTTTTTGAAGTTACAGCAGCTCAGTCGATAGCCCCTCAGTAAAGGATCAGCTTGGATGTATCATTGTGATCGCAAGAGTAGAGTTTTTAATTTTGATCTTACACTGCGTATCAGCATGCCATGTTAAAAAAGTACAATACTATAGTATTCACATCAACCTTGCATCTGATGTCTGAAGGCCAGTCCCTTACGACGCTCCTGATTGGCTGTTGATAAGCTAGTCACAGGGCTGGAAACTCTCAGTCTCTCTCGAGAGAGAGTTCACATGTGCAGGATGTATGCCACCTCTCCTGAGGGATACGCCTTTCAAAAGTATCCTTCAGGAGAGGTGGAACATACCTACATCCTGCCTATGTGGACTCTCGAGAGAGACAGAGTTTCTAGCCCTGTGATTGGCTTATTAACAGCCAATCAGGAGATAAGCCAATCAGGAGCGTCATAAGGACTGACCCAGACATCAGATGCATGGTTTGATGTGAATCTACCTATACTATACATCTGTGGAATTTGCCTCCCGGCAAAACGTCTGTTAACTAAAACAGATGGATATACACATCCAACAATGAATTCTTCAGCTGGCTTAGTTATTGTCAGTGTATTAGGGCAGCTGGCTTTTTTAATATGAAATTTACAGGCAAAATTGAAATAGTCTGGCTAACGTCTTCACACATTCTTAACTATCCACCTGGACTGCAAAACGACGTCAAACCAAACTTGTTATTTGTGTATGTGTGTGTGTATGTATGTGTATGCAAATAAAATACACACTCCAGCAAAAACTCCTCTCTACCCTAAAGATTTTTCAGTTTTACTCTTCATTCCAATATCATTTTCAACGCTCATTTACCTCAGGAACTTCAGCCAACTTTTTATAACGAAGCCCCACAAAATTAGTCTGGCTGAGGTCTGGTATTGGAAAAGTTCCTGCAAATTTTTTATTTCACCCGTCATATTTCCGTCTCGTTCGTATTACCCAGGAATTATCCTCGGATGCAAACTTCCGATAAACTAATAAAAATTTTCTCTTTCCTTTATTTTGTTTTCTAAAAGTTCAACTTTTAGATAACATCGTGACAAAAACGTAGAGCGGTTTTCTTTTTTATCAACCAGTGAAAAAAAAATCATAATAAAAAATCAGTAGGTAACAATTACGATTATTTGGGCGTTATACCGATGTTTCCTATATCATAAAAACAGGAATTTTTTCAATGGATTATGAAAATGGTTTTAAATATATTGAGAATTTTCCAGAGAGGACCAGAAGTTTTTTGTTTAAATTTATCAGATTCCAAGCTTATTATAAAAAAAATCCAGGCTCTAGTTCATGATAATAGCATTTTTACAGAATAAAAGTACCTACTTTTCAAATAAATTTTATCGCGGTTAGACTCTCTCTCTCTCTCTCTCTCTCTCTCTCTCTCTCTCTCTCTCTCTCTCTCTCATAGTATGCAAATAGCCAAGTCCTTTAGCCGTTTAAATGGGATCATGTGAATACCACCGGCCTGATAAAAGGGTCGGTGTAAATATGATTAAAAGAAAAAATCGAATGGCCGGTATCCACTTGGCGCAGTGCAGAAAAAAACACTCCTACCCTTTTTTTTCTAATTTTCCTCGCTTTTCAGTTATACTACTGTAATTATCTCGAATATTTTCCCCAAGTTTGAAAATTGTACTGTGTAATGAATGCCCCTCCATCGTCCCTTGTAATCCTCGCACCTTAAAATATATTGCCCAGAGTACACTTAAAATAGCTACACTTTTGGCTGATTTTTTTTTTCTAATGTTTTTTTTTTTTTTACGTCAGTGTATAAAGTTGTAAAACGCATATCTTTTACAATTAAAAAATTTTTCTTCAGAAATGTTTGCTATTTGGTCTCTCCTTTCGTGATTTTCTTTTGAGACTTTAATGCGAATAATTTCTGCTTTTTATCTGTCAGGCAACACTCCAGTTATGTATCGCGTATGTTAATAATAATTATAATTATAATAGTAGTAATTATAATTTCTATTCTATTCAATTAAAAACAGGCGAACTTACAAGATAATATACTTACGGATATGCAGCCACATACACCTTCCATTATAATTTATATTTAGAGGGGGTTGTATATAGTTCTGGGTACACATTTTCCTTAACCTCTGATATTAGAGTAAGGAATATTTTTTTATCCTTTTATTATCCTTCTGACCTCCAGTTTCGTGAAGTGAAAGCTGCTTGGAACTCATATTTCATACAGCTAATTCTTTTATTTTTATCCGTAAGGTAGAGGTCAATAATATTTCAGTACTGAAATATAAAATTTATAAGGTACTAAGTTGAAAGAATTATTACTCTGAAACATTATACTAAACCATATTCAGTTAAAATATGTTTTTATTTCACTGTAACTTATGCCTGTTTATTTTGGAATGCGCATCGAGTACCTTTTTGACAGTAATCTAAAATCCAGGATGGCTAAAATATACTACATTTTATAACCACACATTTGTTGATGCAATTTAGGCAAAAGCCTCCAAAAATTAGATTCCGACTATAATATGCAAAGCTCTCAGGTTTTATATTTTATGGAAACCAAGTCAGTTTTTAAATACAACACGTCCTGTTTCTTAAACGAAAGATAAAACAATAGGAATTATTCGTTTACAGGAACAGGAGTCTGCTTTCTGGGTTTGGTTTGTGATTTTGTAATATTTTTTTTTTATAATTTTTTATACCTAAGCTACTTTCAGATAAATGGTGATATGGAAATATTTAAGCTAAACGAGATTGGGAATAAATGTCGTAAACAAAATGTCCTAGGAATGATATTGTAAATAGAAACTGTCTCATTTGTCTAACCCCTTTTTTTCTGTATGATGTTAAATACCTAATTAATAATGCAGAATTGCTTGATTAATTCGGTCGTCTTCTTTTCACTGTATATACGTCTTCATTTTATTTTTTAGGGTGCCTAGCAACGTATAGAATATCGTTTTAAAAATTATTTATTACTTTAGTGCAAGTGGCAATTTAAAGGAAGCTCAGGAAATTCTATTACTTGAGAAACCTTATTTCAGATGCAAATTTTTCTGTCACTTTTTATGTGAAAAAAGAAAAAAAAACTTCGGGAAGCGTTTTTCCACAACACAAACACACCAATGGGTATATGAGAAGCGTACATCGATATATATCAGATTTTCGCTTACTCGGGGAGTAAGCTTAAAACTAATTTGCTGCTGTTGTTGTTCTTGTTTTTTGGGGTGCAGGTGTTAGGAAAGGTCTATGGACAAGCCTAAAAAGGATTCACATTGAGTTGAAGGTAAAGAATTTAGATTCTATATTTATGATTTGTTTATTAGAATGAAATGTAAACAGATTAGTAATGTGCATGGTAAACAATAAAGAACAATTATTCCTAATAACATATAGCGTATTTATGTTGATTTTCGTTGGTGCAACCAGGATTTATTTGACTGTAGATTTTATATCCCCCCCACCCCTCTGAAAGCTGGAGATCAGATCACGCCTTGTTACAATGTATTAAAGAGAGTCACAGATATAAATTCAAATATAAAACAAAATCTAGCCATTACCGACAAACTAAAGAGGTGTAGAGTAGAAAAGGTAAGCAGAAATCAAAATGATATGAAAACTGTTTCGTCCACATTCCATTACGGACACCAGAGTTGGAAAGATAATTATCTTTTTGTTATCCAGTACACGGTATGTATCAGTAAACACCAAAGCGCCTCAGTGGCGTGATCGGTA
This sequence comes from Macrobrachium nipponense, assembly GCF_015104395.2. NCBI lineage: Eukaryota > Metazoa > Arthropoda > Malacostraca > Decapoda > Palaemonidae > Macrobrachium > Macrobrachium nipponense. The sequence goes on along the minus strand of NC_087204.1, from coordinate 15,289,605 downwards.
TGATCTTGGCCCGTCACCTCGGTGGCCGCAGTTTGATTCTCGGGCATTCCTTTGAGGGGGTTAGAGATATGTATTTCTGGTGATAGAAGTTCGCTCTCGGTTCGGAAGTCACGCGAGGCCGTTGGTCCCGTTGCTAAATAACCGCTGGTTCCATGCAACGTAAAAAACACCATACAAATAAACAAACAAACAAAACAGTAAATACCACATACCAAGTAGTACAAAGGCTGTACCATTTACCACTGAATGATTTTTACGTTCTAAAAAATATTGTTTTTCATAATGTCCGCCTCTTCCAGAAATTTAAAGGTTGCAGATGGAGAATATTGCCGATTTCTGCCTTAATTACTGTACTATCTCTTAACAGACCATTCCGCTACCTTTTCTGAGCTCATTTCTTTAATTAAAACGATTAAAACGATTCAGAAAATGGCGCGAATATGCACTGAATGGATTAAATTTTTATCCAGCAGTTACAATTATAACGAAAACTGCCAGTGTTATTCTACAAATTTTAAACATTCTGTGGCTTAATGTCCCGGGCGGGATTTGCATTTCCTGAAAATTGTGAACTTTGAGTTTGAGAAAAATATTCGTAGTTGTCAAGAATACTTCATGTTCTCAATAACATGTGATAGAGATTCCCTGATACAAGACTTGTACTGAACCAGATTTTCTGCCTGTAATTATATATATATATATATATATATATATATATATATATATATATATATATATATATATATATATATATATATATATATATATATAATATATATATATATATATATATATATATATATATATATATATATGTATATATATAATCATAAACGAAAGCTAACCGCCATAACAAAGAAGTCGATTGATAACGGAAGATATGTACGAATAAATGCATTCAAACAATAAATGTCAGTCTCTACTGCAGAGAGTTCAGGACAGAAACGACTTAAAAATTCCAAGTCGCTTTTCTGTTTCCTTTGGTTCTCTTTCCTGGTCGTTTTCACGACCCTTTCATCTGCCAGGACGAACTATTCATGAGTCCCTTCCATTTTGAAGTCGCTTTCATCATATGCATCTTGTTGAGAGAACGACTCATTAAGATCCTAATTAGGGCTAATTAGGCATCTCTCTCTCTCTCTCTCTCTCTCTCTCTCTCTCTCTCTCTCTCTCTCTCTCTCTCTCTCTCTCTCTCATGTTAAATCAGATATAAGCAGTACAGGAACCAAAAATGTCAATAGACGTAGCCTCATAATGTTAAGGAAAAAGTAAATATAATTTACAGGAAATGAATATTCCAAAAAGGGAAAAAGTAAATATTATTAACAGGAAATTAATATTCCCAAAAAGATACAAACTTGTCAGTCACTTTATTGCCGATAGAAATAACGAAACATCGTACAGATTTGGTAAAGTAAACCAACCATCAGCGAGCGATAAGCGTTTAATTTTCATCCATCATGTGCATCTGACCTTGCAACGTGTAAGGCTATTAAATAAGCAGTTTCCCTAAGAAAATTTTGATCGAGTGCGGTAAAGCAGTCGGTCATTGAGGTTTAATGCTGGGCCTATTCTGCCATTATATTTCAATTGAATTTATTTTCCCACTTTCCTTCATTTGAATCGCTGGGTTCTTCTATGTTTAGTTTACAGTGCTTTATTACTTTCTAGTGAGTAATGAAATTTTTTCATCGTGGTGTAAATGAGCGATTTGCATTTGCAACACCCGCAACATTTCCGAAAAACAGCCTTTCAAAAGCTCTGAATGTAAATATTATCTGGCTAGTTTATCGGAATAATTGCATCCGCGTTTGATGAATTCGCAGCCGTGTCTCTTTTCAACCACATTTCTCCTTTTACAGTGATATTGCATTGATGTTTTTACAAAATTGAAAGAAATTGCTATTACGCTTCGTAGACAGTCACGATACTCTTCGTAATTGAATTTTATATGTAAAGTATATCGCAAAATTTAGTCTCCGATTTCATAATGGTTTTTATTAAAAACTGAAGAATCCTACCAGTTCCGAAAACAAATTTGTTTTTATTATTAATAACGGAAGAATCCTCTCAATTCCGTAAACAAATATGTAATCATCTTTTTAATGGAACCTCACGTCTGTTAATTTATTTCTACTGTTTATGAACATAACCCTTTTAAAGTTCCTGTACATAATCTATTTATAACGTGTTCAATCGAAGTATGAACCCTTACAGTAGTTCATAAATCAGCAGATACTATAACGTTACAGGACGTTGGGTATTGACACTTAAGACTGAATAACTCAAACCAAATCGTGTTTACGTTCTGGAAGTGAAATTCAGTTGGGAATTTAAGAAACAACGTTCACGACTGCTTTAGCAAAGGAATGGAAAGTATGTCTTACAACGCCGGCAGGAGTAATGTTCATATCTCTGAAGGTGGGAGATACAGAGAGGTGACGTGACACGATATATATACTAAATCATCCTCCGATCATTCGTGAAGTGTCTTTAATCTCTGAAGGAATATTAGGACCGAGGTTCCGAGCTCCCATTTATGAAGATGAAGGCCCAAGAAGATGACGGTCTCTCGTTAATGACGTCCTTGCACGGTAGAGAAAGAAGAAGATAACTAACTTGGCGTAAGACAGAAAGACGTAATTATTAGGGACTAAGAGTAAGTCCTTTATTACAAGGAGGTTACAAGGATTAGGATGTCTCAAAGACTTGTTAGTCCTTCCGTAGGAGCAGGTTTTACTGTTCACTCAGTGTCCTAATGATTTTGTGTAGCTTTCTTTTAAATTATTTCTACACTGTTGCTGTTTACAACTTCTGGTGGCAGTTTATTCCACGTCTCACATATCTTGTATCTAAAGAAGTTTCCACAATGGGATGTGTTGTATCTCTTCAGTTCTAGTTTTCCATCCATTATTTCTTGTCTGGTTTTCGTTAATGTAAATAGGGTTCTGTCTACTTTTGTTATGCCTTTCAGTATTTAAAAGATTCTATTAGTTGTCCTCGCAATCGTCGTGTTTCTAAGCTATACATGATCTGCGGGATTATATAGTGAAATACGCGTCAAAAGAGAGAGAGAGAGAGAGAGAGAGAGAGAGAGAGAGAGAGAGAGAGAGAGAGATCAGATTACATATTTCCCTTTCTACTCTCACGTGAACAAAAGTCTCTCACCGTATTTAATAAAATTGTTACACCTTGTTAGGACATCGAGCCAAAAAAAAAAAAAAAATTCGAACCTTTTCTAGTACCGGTGCATGGATTTATATAATAAGTTTGTCTGTCTATGTCTGTCTGTATGCGGCGTTTTCTTGTCACGTAAAATACCGAATGTGTAAATATATTTTACATTGTTGCTGAGGCTACCGTAGGTATCAGTCGACTCTTATAGAAAAACTGATAGTCAATATGAAAAACTAATGATGCATGTGAATTCATATAGTACCCTAGAACAAAAGAAAAAAACAGCGTTTTAAGTTATACTTCAGATTTGTTGTATATATATATATATATATATATATATATATATATATATAATATATATATATATATATATATTGTCTGTGTGGGTGTGTTATACATATGCGTATACATCTGATAGTATATACTACATATGTAAATATACTCTCATACTTCCATCCTCGAATTATTGTCATTTAAGAGAATTCTAATACATGTTGTTTCCTCCTTCATTATTGTCTAAAACACAAACAGAGATGAGAAAACTTTCCTCGTTGTTCCTCGTTTCCGGGTAACCCCACATTTCCTTTATTTATTGCGTTAAACGTCGACTTACATCTCCAGAAACTACGATTGCAATGTAGAAAAGTTGTGATTATTAAAGAGACTTAATACTGGAAGTTCATGATGAGTGTTCACTCACACACACACACACAGTCTATAAGTGTATGTATATGTATAGTGAATTTATGCCTGTAAAGAAAGTGTTGGAATTCTTTACCTCGGTTTTTTGCAGCTGTACGTAAGCTTTGTCCTTCCAACAGCATTTTGTTGTTTGCATTTTTAATGTTCTGTAAGAGAAACCATTGAGACGGCTTTGTCTGTCCGTCCGCGCTTTTTCCTAACCGCCCTCAGGGCTTAAAAACTACTGAGTCTAGTGCGCTGCAAATTGGCTTGTTGATCATCCACACTCCACTCATCGCACAGCCCAAATTTCAGCCCTCTAGCCTCTGTAGTTTTTATTTTATTTAAGATTTAACTTAGCCATGATCGTGCTTCTGGCAACTTTGCAACACAGGCCACCACGGCCGGCTGGGAGTTTCAAAGGCCGCGGATCATGCAGCACTATACCGACACCTCTGAAAGATAGATCTATTCTCGGTGGTATTGGGTATACGCTGTACAGAGAACTTGATTGCTTCTAAGAAACTTCGTCGTATTTGTTACTTGTTTTATTTATATATTTATTTATTTATTTTTTTGAGCCCGAACTGGAAAAAGGTATATTATGGTAACCGTTCTGTTGACTTTGAACACAAAGGAAAATGCAGCTGTTGTTCACTAATGATTTGTGATGATGTTTACGCTTAGGCTTAGGCATAGGTCTATTTCCTCCTGATACTCACGTCACCTCCTCGTCAGCGTCTCCTACAGGTTTTCAATTAATCTCTTGACCGAAGATCTCTGAGAGAAGGCAATTATTGACTTAAACTTCAGTATCGGCAAGGGAGATCTTTCAGCATCCATAAGGCTTCCTCTCTCTCTCTCTCTCTCTCTCTCTCTCTCTCTCTCTCTCTCTCTCTCTGTGCTTTGAATTGTCCCTCTTTCTCTCCCTCTCGCAGATTTAATTAACGAAATTATTTAGCAAATTGGACCAGTTTTCATTCTTTTGTAAAAAGATTCAGATAGAACGTTTCTTCCCTTTTCATGACCGATCCAGGGATTGGTGCGTTCAAAAAAGAAATGCAATATCATTTCCCACCTGAACGTGACCATTTCCTTTATCATCTGGGAACCATTGGTCTGACATTTCCTCTCAGGTGAGAACTATATCTGTAAAAGTAAAAAGACATAAAGGTCTCTATCTCCCTCTCTCTCCCATGTGTATATGATTATGAAACAAGATTTTCTTTAAAATAAGAAACTGGAAATCAGCGTCATTCCCATAAAGAAAATACTTAGTTGTCGGCATTGAGATGTCTTTCAAAACTAAGAAATAACAAAGGGTTTTTATTGGAATAAAACGCGATGTAATTCGGTAACGTTCCATTAGGAAAAAAATTGTTGCACATCTATTCACGTCGTGTCCCTTGAGACCTAAAACGTGTAGTTACACGAGAACGGAAACAATATGTACTTGTTTTGAGTGAAGTAAAGAGAAAAATGGAACTTGTCGGAGTACCTCAGCTAATAAAACTGAGCTTATAATACTGCTGGGGAGAATCAACGCAAAATGAAATAGCCTTCTGATGGTTAAGATGGTTCGTAAAAATTATCTTATATTTTTTTCATAACAAATCTGTGTTGGAGTTTGTTCTCTTTCTTTGTATAGTACGCCTGCTTTTGCATTACAGTGTACGGGAAACGGATAAAAAGATATCTCTCTCTCTCTCTCTCTCTCTCTCTCTCTCTCTCTCTCTCTCTCTCGTCACCAAAAAAATGAATCGACCAAATTAGGAACGTATAAATCTGTCTTTGTAGTAATGAGAAAGTATAGCATCAACTCATTATTAGGAATCAAAAGCAATATCATCACTGTTCCTTTAGAAGGATGTCAGCCGTTTTTGTTCCATAAATACTTCTCTGTCAAGATTTCTGGGGGACTATTTTCGGCACTTCCAGGGTAATGGCATCACATTACTCTGGACGAACATTCTCATGCTCCTCGACCTCACGCTGCTTTCCTATTTCTTTTCCAGTTCCAGACTTCTGAATGGGAAACCCTGAGAGAGAGAGAGAGAGAGAGACCTTCCAGGGAATGCTGGAAAGCTAAATTGATACGGAATATTTCTTCGCTTGGTTAGGCATCACAAGACAACCTTCGTCGTCGTACTCACCGACCGTACCTGAGGTATGTGAGACTGGAAGGAATTGCACGTGATTTTTCCGTACATTCCTTTTGTCGGGTTTTCTTGCCTTCGTCCGGTTATTGACGTTTCAATCTGTTACGACGCTGGCTGGTTCTGGAGGGGGTGAAAATTTTCCAGGGAATCATTATATGAATGATTATTGGATGTTGGGACATGTATTAGTCAAACCAATAGTAGGAAAATGTTATGAAAGTTGAATTATACATACTGCATACTTGTATTTCTGTGTCAGTGTGTCCGCGCGCATGTGTATGTATGCGTTTATGTATGTAAAGTTTTATCAATGATTTAAACCTGCCATTTTCACCTTAATATCAAAATTTTCTCGTGAATAGGTGACATTTTAATCTTTCAAATATTATTAAACAAATAAACCTTAATATCAAAATTAGCTTACGAATACTTACATTTTAACCTTTCAAATATTAAACCATAAATGAACCTTAATATCAAAATTAGTTCGTGAATAGGTGACATTTTAAGATTTCAAATATCAATCTACAAATAAACCTTAATATCCAAATTAGCTGGTGGATAGGTGCCATTTTAACCTTTCGAATATTAATCCATAAATAAACCTTAATATCAAAATTAGCTTGTGAACATGTGGCATTATAACATTTCAAATATGAATCCATAAACTAGCCATAATATCAAAATTAGCTTATGACTAAATGACATTTTAACCTTTCAAATATTAATCCATAAATGAACCTTAATATCAAATTGTTCGTGAATAGGTGACATTATAACCTTTGAAATATTAATCCACAAATAAACCTTAATATCAAAATTAGCTAGCTTGCGTCAAAAAGTAACTATGCGTAAGTGCGTGTATTCGGACTAGGATTCGAAACGATGCCCTTTGGACAGAGGAACTATCGCGACAGTTTAATTTAGAAGGAATAAATCCTTTAACATTGCCATGCTGCCAATTAAGCCAAGCACCAGACACTAACTGCCTTGTTTTAGCAGCTAACAGCGTTGTCCCTACAACGCAAGACAAAGGTTTGGGATTAAATGGGACATAGGGAAGAGGTAACGTAACGTGAGGGAAAGGGGTGAGACAGGGAATATGTATATATATAATATATATATATATATATATAATAATATATATATATATATTATATATATATATATATATATATATATATATATATATATAAATAATATATATGTGTGTGTGTGTGTGTGTGTGTGTGTGTGTGTGTGTGTATAAAGCAATTGAAACATTGAAACACCAGCAGGGAAGCGCCATCTACATATCAGTAAGGACACCAAGGCCAAAACCCGGAAACAGCATTTTGTACAAACTTTATTGGGACATGTTTCGAGTAGTACTATCAACTCGTTATCAACCTACAAAATTAAAATGAATGACATTATAGTTCTTGCAATCAAATTTACAATAATAAAATGATTATGTATAAAAATTATAAGAGAACGTTAAAAGATAGCTAATACTTAAAAAAAAATTATAATTAAGAATTGCTAAATGAAACAATTGAGTAGATAAAATAAAAATGAAGCAGAATGCAAATTTAAGTCACAAAAACGGATGGTACAAAAGAAACAGTAAAATATACTAAGTCGATATACAAACCAGCAGGATGCAGACAAAAAACACAAAAAGTGAGGTAACAGCTACATTTCTAGCCAAGAAAGGCTTTATCTTAACAGAATATAAAACTTCTACAATGTCGAGGTCTGTAGCAAACTGGGCAGAGGTTAAAATAGAAAAATCATCGATATGTAAAGGGTGACCAGGACTCCTCGCTGTGTTCCCTAATTGCACTATAACTAGGTCTTGTAAGATAATTGCCTGTACGAAAATGACCTACCAAGGTGCTCAAAACCATCTCATCCAAGCTGATCTGGTAGTTTTTTCGACGTAAGTGGCATCACAACCACTGCACTGCCATTTATAGATCAGATTGGAGCGAAGGCTTGTTGGTATAGGGTCTTTAAGTTTTAAAGAAATTTCCTAATTTATTTTGTAAAGTAAAATATATTTTGATATCTAGCTGAGGCTAACCAATGGACAAAATAGAAACTTAATTGCTTTTTTAGATCGTAACTATGAGTTCCAGTAAAAGTTAAAGGTAAATAAATAACAGGTTTCTTTACGTTAGCAGTAGTTGGGTTGTTTGTTTACATACAATTTTGAAAGTTGTTTACCAATATATGTATTTACGTAATTCAACGGATAGCATTGTTTTTTAAGAGTGACCTTAGAAATTCCAATTCTTCGTGTAAATTCAAATAGCTAGAACAAATTTTATATGCTCTGGTAACTAGCGTAAATATTAAATTCATCTTATATTTCAAAGGTGTAGCTGATTGAAATTTAGACATAAGACCTGTGAAAGTAGGCTTTCTAAAGACTGAATTGTGAAATTTATTATTAAGATTTTAACTTGAATATCTAGAAAAGCAAGTGATGATTATCTTCGACTTCAGATGTAAATTCTATATTTATATGCTTACTATTAAGGTACTCTAAAAAACGAGGAATCTGGTCACGACTCTTAAAAATTAAGAAAGTATCATCAACATACCTCCTGTACAATAAGGGCTTAAAATCTAAAGGGCAATCGTCTAACCATTTCTTCTCCATAAAACACATAAAAGCATTAGCCAGAGATGGTCCTATACTGGATCCCATACTTACACCATCAATTGCTTATATAACAAACTGTTAAACACAAAAAATAACATTCTTTGGTAGCTAGGAGGAAAATTAAAAGTTCCTTTAACTGAGACCTGTTGAACCCGTTGACAGTATCATTATTATTTTTAAACAGCTCGTTTAGACAGATGTCAATCGTCTCATCCAGTGGAATTTGAGTGAAAAGAGACTTCACATCAAATGATGCCATAACACAATTATCAAAATTACAGTTTCTTAGGCAGTTGATAAAATGAAAGGAGTCATTCAAGGTATACTCATTTGAATGACTCCTTTCATTTTATCAACTGCCTAAGAAACTGCCATTAGGCAGCACGCCCTTGCAGTACACCGCAGAAACATCACGAGAGACGACATCGTCAGGAATACTAAGATCATCGGGAGAGCACCTGACCCACGACGTCTGCGTCTCCTAGAAGCGCTGCTCATCCTCGAAGAAAAGCCTCCCCTCAATACCACCCAAGAAGCGTTCCTGATACCGACGTGTGAGGAGGACCACACCCCACCCCTCTCCCCTAGCGAAAAGTAGTTACCACGTACCCGCCGCGCATGGAACGAACACCGGACATGAGAATAATACCAGGGGTTGACGTCACGCAGGTAGAAGCCAATCAAGAGGCTCCCGGTGATACCCCCTACCTGAGAAGGTCTGCAAGACTTGTCAACGCCCGCCGTATGAGTCACCTTCCCGGGAACCAATAAAAACTCGACCTACCGGAGAAGTGCTCTGACCGTACTGGAGAGCTCGCAACACCACGATAAAAGGAGAAGGACTCGCCACTGGAATTACGGGCTGCCTCTCGTGAGCAAGAGCCCGTGCTGGCACAAGGACCAGCTTAATCTTATTAAACAACAACAACAACACTGGAATAAGTTCAGTCCCTCAGCAGTTATCGCTTGATAATGTCCTGTCGATCAGGAGGAAACGTCGCGTTGAGAGAGAGAGAGAGAGAGAGAGAGAGAGAATTGTATAAGCAATAATAAATCAAATGACTCAACCGAATTTACCATGCCCTTTGGTGCGTTGCTCGCAGTCTAAGCAACAACGAGAAAAGCCGTCATCAGAAGAGAGAGAAGACTCTTTATAAGATTAATAGTGCTGAAGCAGCAGTCATTTTTAACCAAAACATGTCTACGAGAGGGTTCTCCTTCCGAAAGATATTATTATTATTATTATTATTATTATTATTATTATATTATTATAGATAAGAACCAAATCTCTGGTGTCCCATGGTATTATTATTATTTTTTTTTTTTTTGCTCTATCACAGTCCTCCAATTCGATGGGTGGTATTTATAGTGTGGGGTTATTATTATTATTGATTATTATTATTATTATTATTATATTATTATTATTCAGAACAAACCCCTCTGGTGTATTTCAGCTCGACCGAAGCAAAATGATAGATAGCAGTTCATACGGCTTCTGAGAGATGATGTCCTTGGAATTGTGGCTGTCCGACATATGACGTTTGAAATGGAATTAGTTTTGTTAGAATTTCGGAAGGATCTTGATATTCACTTGACGGCTGCTGCCCCAGGATGCCCCGTATGTAAGGAATTAGTCGAAAATTGAATTCAGTTGACATATAACTGGATTAAAGGCGCATTCGGCCGATTCTGCTGTCTCTCTCTCTCTCTCTCTCTCTCTCTCGTTATTTTCAAATTCTCTCTCTCTCTCTCTCTCTCTCTCTCTCTCTCTCTCTCTCTCTCTCTCTCTCTCTCAGGAGTCAACGTTTAGAAAATGTAGATTTTTCACGCTAGATATTTACCATACTTATTAAATGCTTTCCTGTTTCTCTTCAGTCTCAATCTGCCAATAAGTATTTGAAAAAGCTTTAGCTGAAAGCAAACAATTTGTCTGATATGAAGCGCCATGCTTTCAATAGCTTTTTACTGATGATCATCGCAAAACTTCAAGTTTGACATCATGTACCCCGCTAAACGCACACACACATGTAGAGAGAGAGAGAGAAAGAGAGAGAGAGCGAGAGAGAGAGAGAGAGAGAACAGAAAATAAACTACTTTAAACTATATTAGTAATTTTGACCTTTTTAAAAAAAACCATGAAAGTATACCTTATAAAAGAATCAGTATCAAGAAAGAGCACAAATTATATCAAATATCGTCCCTTTGGAAGAAAGCTGCCCCCGGTATCTCCGTCCCTCTGCCATATTTATCGGATAGAAGAGAACTAACGATAACTCGAAGGACAAATTTTGATTATCGAGGCTGATTCCCTCGACACACGCGAACTCATTCTTAGGTAAACAACACTCATTGACGAAGACCTCATCGCCAAAGACAGATATCATTGGTTTCCTGGCAGAATTTTTCTGGAGCATTAATTATCTTGATATGGTTACCTGATGAATCTATTTGCATAGACGGAAGATTTTTTCACTCGAGATCGTTCATAAAATGTAAAAGTGTCTAGAGGAGGTTCTGTTTACGCTTCTTGTTTGTACAGTTTCAACAGCTTGTGCCCATCTTTCCTTAGAAGGCGGCCTGTAAAACATACAGGAACGCAAATACAGGGAGACGTGGGAGAAAACCAATATTCCTTCTAACTTTTAGGGAAAGTTTCCAGTAGACTTCAGATGTTGTTGGAAAATTTCCATTACGCAAAAGATTCTATTCATTTACGGATAAAAAAAATAAAAAAACTGTCAGTTTTGCTGTCTGTTGCCAACATCCTGTCGAGAACGAAGTTATAGTTTATTTACGTTTTTTTTTTTTTTTTTTTTTTTTTTTTTTTTTTTTTGTGGGGGGAGTTGTTGGGGGGGCTTCATCCCTTTCGAGATAAACCTTCCTCCTCTTATACCCAAAACTGGATTATTTCCTCACAAATGGTAAGAATCTCGCAAAACTGTAACTCCAATCTTCTGCTACTGTTTTGAAACTTCACTCCTGGTTAAGTTATCAACTCTGATTAATTTTTTTTATTTAATATTAATTATGCTCTTTTTCTCCGTTCTCTTTTTCATATATTTGGCTGACTCTTTTTTTGGGGCGGGGGAGGGGGTGGGGGTGTTGGGTGGCGTCGTCCCTCTCGAGATAATCATCCCACCCTTATACCCAAAACTGGATTATTCGTCTCAAATGGTAAGAAACTTCACAATCTGTAACTCAATCCCTGCTGCTGTTTGAACTACAATCCTGGTTAAGTTATCAACTGAGATTACAATTAATTTTTTGTTTTAATGATTTTAACTGTCAGAAGCATTTCAAATGTTTTCAGGAGTGCTCTCTCTCTCTCTCTCTCTCTCTCTCTCTCTCTCTCTCTCTCTCTCTCTCTATTTGCTAGTCCTTGCCATATAGTTTAGAAGGATATTCGTAGGATGCTGAGTAAACCAGCGTGGCCTTCTCCAACGTTTGCATTTCTCAAAAGTATACATTTCAGACTCACGTTTTTTCACGAAACGTTTTTGTGGACCTGGAAATATTTCACGTTATGTGAAAATTCATTTGTTCCTCCAACGTCCTTCTGACGAGATTTTTTAGAACGTTTGTAAATGCTTAAGGGGAAAAAATCCGTTACATGACATGCGCGAAATAACATTTCGAAGATTAACAAGAAATAACATTTCGAAGATTAACAAGAAAAATTACGTTTATGAATTCAAACTTCTTACAACAAATACAAATTTAAGTTCAATTCCTTTGTTCCTTCTGAGCATTCCATGAATTAGTCAAACATAAATATCCAGGCGTAAAAAAAAAAAATAATTTGTTGATAAAAGAGAGACAGAAAATGAATTCAGTCATTGTTTGTACAATTCGCGTCAAATAAATAGGATAAGCTCCGCTTATTTGATCAATGTAGTATCAAAACAAAAGCATTTTTCATCGATGAATGCATGTTTATAGACTAAAAAGAGAGTAAACAAAAACCTTAAATATTTAATTCAAAACGTTGTTAAAAACGTAATCATTTTATTTTCGTGCCAGTATAATATGTTGCCTTAATCAGATTTAGCGTTTCGTTTCGTTTTTATGCAAATTTATATATATAATACATTTGTGCATTTGCAGAGAAAGTAGTTTTATTCGGTAACGTTCATAATTTAAGTATTTTAATTTATTTATTTAATTTAATTATTTTGTCGCAGTTGTAGTCATGGCTTCTGTCTGCATTACTTTTGAAATCATTAACGCTTGTCATTCCGATATTTTCATTTACAATTTGTGTAATTCAAGTGAATATGGAAAGATGTTGAACTAGGCGCGCATAATCTCCATGAGTGGAGTGAAGGGAAAAATCACAAAATAAATTTTTTCGTGATTTACCACCAACATATCCTTCGCATCACATCTAACACACGTGAGTAAATACTGTCAAGTTTAACTGGCCTAGCTGCTCCGTTGAAAATCAAGTATATATAAAGAAACTATGGGGTTCTTTTATATATTTTTTTATTAGTGGAATTTTAACACCTTCGCTGGCTCAATTTTTTTTATATATCGTTCTGTGGTTCTATAAGTAGACTGACCCCATGAGAGAGAGAGAGAGACGAGAGAGAGAGAGAGGTGAGAGAGAGAGAGAGGGAGAGAGAGAGAGAGAGAGAGAGATGGGTGAAAATATGACTGAGAAATTGTTGTTTTTGATTAAAGCTGACCTTGTGTCAGCACGGGCTCTTGCTCACAGAGAAAGCGCTTGCTCTTAAGATAGGGACGTTGGGCTATGAAATAATTAGCAGTATAAACACTACCTCTTGCAATCAAATTAAGCGTATTTTTATGATAAGGAAAAAACGTAAAATGAGCTTATGACTTCTGTTGTTTGTCTATTAAAAAAATAGCAGTATAAGCTTTAGCTCTTGCAACCAAATCAGGCGATTTTATGGTAATGAAAAAAACGAAAAAAATGAGGCTTATGGACTTCTGCTGTCCATTTTATAAATAAACATGGACGTCAAAGTTTCTATGGTACTTTACTCTCGTCAACGTAACAGGAAAAGTACTCCAGCATCGCCAGGGACATTGTTTGCAGAGAAAATATTACACAGACGAAAGGGGGATGGGTGGTGGAGGGGAGGATGGGGGCTTCCTAAGCACAGAAACTTGTTTGTTGAGTAAACAGAATCTCGTCCAAGTTCGCCCCGGCCATTACAGAGCTAAAAGTCTCTGCGAATGCTCAGCTGGCCTAGTACTATACTCTATTTTTCCCATCTGTCCATCCGCCTGTGATGTTTGCGCATGGTAATAACGCTTCCTGGGCCTTTAAACTAATATCCTATTTCGAATATTAACGGTGTAATTTGCATACAGTAATTTATTAAAAACA
>NC_087204.1:15268082-15270582 GCF_015104395.2 Macrobrachium nipponense | reverse complement strand
AATGCTAAAGTTCTGCTGGCCATACTCTTTTTATTAAAGATCCGACTTTCTCGAAGCGACAATGCCATTCATTTTATATATATATATATATATATATATATATATATATATATATATATATATATATATATATATATATATATATATGTGTGTGTGTGTGTGTGTGTGTGTGTGTGTGTGTATGTGTGTGTGTCAAGAAGATCCAACAATCAAACATTTTTCTTCTCATAAATTTCACTATAAAAGACAAGATTCATATTTTTTAAGCTTCCTTTTGTAATTAGCGTTTTCATTAGGAGTGAAATTAATTTAACAGCCTCTGCCTCGCAGAGTCTCCCGACTGTGAAATTTATTAAGCTAATTAGTCTCTCGCAACCAAAGTCCAGATGTTTCTGGCTCATTTTGAGTTGTTTCAGAGTTACAAAATGTTCTTGCATCGTCTCTGCTGCTTTTATGAGAATTACTGGAGTATTATTATTCTGATAAGTTATCATCTTTATACTTTCTATATGTGATGGCAAAAGTACTGAAAGGGAATAACTACTATTATTATTATTTATTATTATTATTATTATTATTATTATTATTATTATTATTATTATTATTGAACTAATGAACCTCCGTAACGAGGCTATAATAATGACAATTAAAAGCCACAGTAGTGTTAAAATATATTATTGTACAATTGCTAAAAAGTCTCTCTTAGTAATTTTTAGCATTATATAAAATATATAACACCTACTGTGGCTTTTAATTGTCAATATTATTATTATTATTATTATTATTATTATTTTTTTTTTTTTTTTTTTTTTTTTTTTTTTTCTTTTTTTTTTTTTTTTTTTTGCTCTATCACAGTCCTCCAATTCGACTGGGTGTGGGATTTATAGTGTGGGGTTGGGGCCGGGTTTGCATCCTGCCTCCTTAGGAGTCCATCATACTTTATTATATTATTATTATTATTATTATTATTGTGTTTTTGTTGTTGTTGTTGATGTTGTTGTTGTGTTGTTATAGTTCTTAAGGGTCCACAATAATATAATTGTTAAAAGTTCGTGTAAATCTTTATAACAATTATATTATTGTGTACCCTTTTAGAACGTTTTATGACATCTCGTGATAGAGAGTTGTTCCCAATTATTATTATTATTATATTATTTATTTATTATTATTATTATTATTGATTATTATTATTATTATTAATTATTGAAAATATAAGCTATTTCAGCCGCGTTTATTTTATATAGATTTTTCTCTATTCTTCTTTATTACCGACTTTTATCCTGTACTCAAGTTGGCTATTAAGACGCCAAATGGGGGATTCGTGTCTAAAAACGTGGTATTTGTCAAATTGAATATATTATACAAAATGCAGTACAAATTGGACTGAATTACGCAGTAATTAAATCGTTACTTTTCTCATTCTCGGTAATAAAATGTCTCCCATAAGTTTTCGCTGAACTGAAACTTATTTGCACACTCGAGATTATTATAATTAACCATTTTACCAAAACTCAGCTCATTACCTTAATTAGTTTTCGGGTTTTATGGTTTTAAGTAAACTTCGTATCGTCCTACGCTGCATTTGCTTTTATTATCGTACCATCTTGGAAACGAATGTGTTCAAAATCTCGGGGAAAACTCGATCGTATAGAATTTATTGCGTCTTTTTTAATGATGCCAGTGCCACATGTGATAATTATATGCATGTTTTTGTTTCTTAAGATTAAAAACTCTGCAAGAGGAAGGGACTTAGGTGGATGGAGTGGGAAATAGGTAATTCTTAAGAGAAAATAAAATTCATTATTTATAAAAATAGCAAATAGGAAGAGCTATTATGTATAATGCTATTTTCCACAATTCTTCTCGCACTTCACTAATTCGTATAAGAGGGTTTAAGAGACGTAATTCACTTTTATCTCAGAACAATAATTCCTTTTCAGTTTCAACAGGGACTAAAAAACTATCTAAAGTTCATTAT
This sequence comes from Macrobrachium nipponense, assembly GCF_015104395.2. Taxonomy (NCBI): domain Eukaryota; kingdom Metazoa; phylum Arthropoda; class Malacostraca; order Decapoda; family Palaemonidae; genus Macrobrachium; species Macrobrachium nipponense. The sequence continues at coordinate 15,268,604 of NC_087204.1, read as the reverse complement.
ATTTTAATTTTACTTCGAGTCTGTCCTCCCACTCAGAACTGTAAACTCAATGCAGTGTTCCTGACCATTTTTCCATCTCTGAGATGCAGGTTAATGATTTCTTCTTCTTCTTCTTCTTCTTCTTCTTCTTCTTCTTCTTCTTCAGTTAAGCGTCATTTAAATTCAGGAGGGAAAAGAGCCCTGGGAAATGGAGAGAAGTAGGGAAAATATCGTTAACCTTCAGAAAACAAAAGACCCAACTTGAAAACACGAGAGAGAGAGAGAGAGAGAGAGAGACGGGCAGGTAAATAGACAAAGAACCATGAATAAAAGAGAAACGAGAAATGTTATTTGAGGAATACGACGATCATGGCCTCATTCAGACACGTTCTGATAGTCTCAAAGATCGTCCTGTATACAAGTGACCCTTTTTTATATTATTCTAACTCTTTGTAAGTGGTAACAAATTCAACAAATACATATAGAATGCATTATAAGCGTTGCAAAATGTTTGCAAACCGAGGCAAAAAAAAGGACCATCAA
>NC_087204.1:15265907-15267582 GCF_015104395.2 Macrobrachium nipponense | reverse complement strand
TTCTACCATCACCTCGAAACCAAATAAGGTTATAATATATGTATGTATATATATATATATATATATATATTATATATATATATATATATATATATATATACATATATATATATATATATATATATATATGTATATATCTATATATATATATATATATATATATATATATATATATATATATATATATATATATATGTATATATATATATATATATATATATATATATATATATATATATATATATATATATATATATATATATATATATATATATATATATATATACATACATACATACATATATATATATATATATATATATATATATATATATATATATACATACTTTCTTTGAAATATGTTGCGTCCCAATGGTATAAACACCCACCGGGGATCTTCTGACAGGGAATAATGCTGATCCAGCATTATTCCCTCGATAAAGTAAAGTTATCCTGTTGTCCTAACAAAATCTAAGTGCAAATTAAACATGCATAATAAATGAGGATTACCCGTCACTACAGAAAAAGAGTAACATACCATTTGAATGCAAAGGGGGCGTGAGATCCATGTAAAAAAAAAAAAAAATATATATATATATATATATATATATATATATATATATATATATATATATATATATATATATATATATAAATAAAGTTCCGAACCGGTAAACCATGTTCTCCTAAGTCGATGAACACTCAAGATCTCCGAATCATAGAACATTTTGTCTAAACAGGAAAAAATACAAAATGCTTTCAACGCATCGACACCTTGATGATCCTTTTTTGTTTCCGTCTTACTAATTAAAGGGTTCTGAACATTGAGCAGTTCTAATACATTCTGGTAATGTATTTGTTGGAATTTGTTTACCACTTCACAAGAGTTAGAATAATATAAAAAAGGGTCACTTGTATACAGGACGATCTTTGAGACTATCAGAACGAGTTTGAATGAGGCCATGATCGTCGTATTTCTCAAATAACATCTCTCGTTTCTCATGTATTCCATGGTTCCTCGTCTATTTATCTGTTCTTTCTCTCTCTCTCTCTCTCTCTCTCTCTCTCTCTCTCTCTCTCTCTTCTCTCTCTCTCTCTCTCAAATTGGATCTTTGTTTGTTTTCTAAAGGTTTAACGATATTATCCCTACCTCTCTCCATGCCCCAGGGTTCCCTTTCCTTCCCTGGCCCGTTCTTTTCCTTCCTGAGTTAAATGACGGTTAATTGAAGAAGAAGACGAAGAAGAACAAAAAAAAAAAGAAGAATCATTAACCTGCATCTCAGGGATGGAAAAATGGTCAGGAACACTGCATTGAGTTTACAGTTCTGAGTGGGACGACAGACTCGAAGTAAAATTAAAATATAATGAACTTTAGATAGTTTTTTAGTCCCTGTTGAAACTGAAAAGGAATTATTGTTCTGAGATAAAAGTGAATTACGTCTCTTAAACCCTCTTATACGAATTAGTGAAGTGCGAGAAGAATTGTGGAAAATAGCATTATACATAATAGCTCTTCCTATTTGCTATTTTTATAAATAATGAATTTTATTTTCTCTTAAGAATTACCTATTTCCCACTCCATCTACGCAAGTCCCTCTCTCTTGCAGAGTTTTCAATTTTTAACAAACAAAAACATATGCAAAGAATTATTACCTGTGGCACTGGTATCATACTG
>NC_087204.1:15245907-15263407 GCF_015104395.2 Macrobrachium nipponense | reverse complement strand
TAATGGGATGTCTATAGTGATAATTCAGATACATTTTCCTTATGATACTGTCATTTCGAAGCCAGATAAACTGCAAATGGAAAAAGGTTCACACCACTAAAATCAAAGACGACCTTTCCATTGGTAAACTGAAACAATGTCTGGAATATAGCTGTTGATTGTGAAAGGTTGCAGAATAGGAAAATATATAGATTCGAGGAACGCGTACTACATACATGCTGTTGTCCAACTGAAACAGCTGATTGACTGCTAAATATGAAACAGATACCTTGACGTGGTTATCTATACCAATTATATGTCAAGATTTCTTAAATAGTTCTGCATCCTTTTTAATTCCACGTGCAAAGGTTCTTACGAAGTGATATGCCTTAAGTCATGACTATCCTTTTTTTGAGCTAATAACCTATAGCAAAATCGATGAAAGTATTTACGAAAGGAGTTAACTATGGTTAGAGTAAACAACAGCCTCGCATAAGTAAAGTATCATGGAATAAAATCTCAAAATATTTTCCCCCCCTCGCCCCCAACACAAAAATTTCAGACTGAAAATTTTTCAAATACCAGTGGAAAACTAGACTCATAACATTCAACAAGCACAAGAACAATATACACATTAATCGTTATTTCCTCGATACAGCTGGATCAATTAAAACCAAATTTCCTATCAAGTATACGATGCTGGTGTAGAAATAAATGATGGAAACACGAAAAGACAGACAGTTTCCGACGGAATTTCCCTTTCTGTAAGCTTTGCACTCTCCCGAAGAGCATGGTCCCACAGAAAAAAAAATGAACACTATTAAGCCAAGACTGAGCCTTCGCAGAGCGTTAGCAAAGCCTTTTCGCTCTGTAATGGCCGGGGCGAACTTGGGACGGGATTCTGTTTCCTCAACAAACAAGTGTCTGTGCTTAGGAAGGCTCCCATCCCTCCCCCCCAACCCCTAATCCCCCTGTAGTCTGTGTAGTATTTTCTCTGCAAACAATGTCCCTGGCGATGCTGGAGTACTTTCCTTTTCGTTGAGAGAGTAAAGTCCTTAGAAACTTTGACGTCCATTTATTTAAAATGGACAGCAGAAGTCATAAGCTCAATTTTACGTTTTTTCATTACCATTAAGATACACTTAACTTGATTGCAAGAGCTAGTATTTATACTGTTAATTATTTCATAGCCAGACGTCCCTATCTTAGGGGCAAACGCTTTCTTAGTCATATTTTCACGAAATAAAACGCCTTCAGAATATCTTAGACCCCCATCTCTCTCTCTCTCTCTCTCTCTCTCTCTCTCTCTCTCTCTCTCCTCTCTCCAGTAGTCCCACATTTAGACAGCTTGTCGCTGTACCTTAACATATATCAACGCCAAGTGCAAAACTTATAGAACCAAAGAACGATATATAAACGAGATTGATCCAGGGAAAATGTTCAGAATTCCACTAATAAAAAAATATATAAACGACCCCATATTTTTAAATTATTACTTGATTTCAACGGAGGTAGCTAGACCAGTTAAACTTGGCAGTATTTACTCACGTGCATTAGATGTGATCCGAGGGACATGTTGGTGGTAAAATCAGAGAAAAATATATTTTGGGATTTTTCACTTCACTCCACTCATGGAGATTATGCGCGCCTAGCCAGACATCTTTTCATATTCACTTGAATTACACAAATTATAAATGAAAATAACGGGGTGACAAGCGTTCATGATTTCAAAGTAATGAAGGGCAAAAGCCATGACTACAACTGTGACTAAAAATTAAATAAATCAATAAAGATAAATAAATTTGAGCGGTACCGAATAAAACGATTACATTCTCTGCAAATGCACAAATGTATTATATATAAATTTGCATAAAATGAAACGCTAAATCCGATTACGCAACATATTATACAGGAACGAAAATAAAAGGATTAAGTTTTTAACAACGTTTTGAATGAAATATTCAAGGCTTCTGTTTTCTCTCTTTTGTTAGTTAAATAAATATGCATTCATCCGACGAAAAATGCTTCTGTTTTATACTACATTGATCAAATAAGCGGAGCTTATCCTATTTTTTTGACGTGAACTGTACAAACGGTGACTAAATTCCTTTTCTATGTCTCTTTTATCACTGAATTATTTTTTTACTCCTGACTAAATTCAGGAATGCTCAGGAGGAACAAATTAATTGAACTTCAACTCGAAATTGTTGTAAGAAGTTTGAATTCATAAACGTAATTTTTCTGGTTAATCTTCGCGCATGTCATGTAACAGATTTTTCCCCTTAAGCCATTTACAAACGTTTTAAAAGTTCTTGTCAGAAGGACGTCGGGAGAACAAATGAATTTTCAGATAAAGTGATATATCTTTAGGTCCATAAAAACGTTTCGTGACAAAACGTGAGTCTGAAATGTATACCTCGAGAAATGTTAACGTTGGAGGACGGCACGTTGGTTTCCTCATTCCTACGAATATCCTTCTAAACTATATGACAAGGGCTAGCGAATATGAGAGAGAGAGAGAGAGAGAGAGAGAGAGAGAGAGAGAGAGAGAGAGAGAGAGAGAGAGAGAGCACTCCGGAAAATTTTGAAATGCTTCGGACGGTAAAAATCTTTGAATCTCTTTATGGCAATATTTCTGGCCATCTGAAAAAGAGAATGAGTTTTATTAATGAGACTGGAAATGCCAGAGTGTATCAAATATCTGTTAAAGGAGAATAGTTATTAAAAAAAACTGTAATATGAATTGATAACTTAACCAGTAGTGTACTTCAAAACAGCAGCAGAAGATTGGAGTTACAGTTTGTGAAGTTTCTTACCATTTGAGAGGAATAATCCAGTTTTGGGTATAAGGGGGGATAGTTTATCTCGAGAAGGACGACGCCTCCCAACATCCTCCCCCCAAAAGAAAAAAAACAACAACAGAGTGAGCCAAATATGTAAAAGGAGAACGGAGAAAAGAGCATAGTTATTATTAAATAAAAAAAAAAATTAATTGGAATTGATAACTTAACCAGGAGTGAAGTTCAAAACAGCAGCAGAAGATTGGAGTTACAGTTTACGACATTCTTACCAGTTGAGAGGAATAACTCAGTTTTGAGCATGAGAGGGAGAGGGTTTATCTCGAAAGGGATGAAGGCCCCCCCCCCCCCCCCCAAACACCCCCCCCCCCACAAACCCCCCCACACAAATAAAAAATAAATAAATAAATAAATAAATAAACTATAACTTCGTTCTCGACAGGATGTTGGCAACGAACAGCTTAATTGAACAGTTTTCTGTCGTAAATGAATAGAATCTTTTGCGTAATGGAAATTTTCCAACAACATCTGAAGTCTACTGGAAACTTTCCCCTAAAAGTAAGAAGGATTATTGGTTTTCTCCCACGTCTCCCTGTATTTGCGTTCCTGTATGCTTTACAGGCCGTTCTAAGGAAAGATGGGCACAAGTTGTTGAAACTGTACAAACAAGAAGCGTAAACAGAACCTCCTCTGGACCACTTTTACATTTTATGAACGATCTCGAGTGAAAAATCTTCGTCTATGCAAATAGATTCATCTGGTAACCATATTAAGATAATTAATGTTCCAGAAAAATTCTGCCAGGAAACGAATGATATCTGTCTTTGGCGATGAGGTGTTCTGTCAATGAGTGTTGTTTACCTAAGAATGAGTTCGCGTGTGTGTGTCGAGGGAATCAGCCTCATAATCGAATTTGTCCTTCGAGTTATCGTTAGATTTCTTCTATCCGATAAATATGGCAAAAGGACGGAAATACGGGGGCAGCTTTCTTGTAAAAGGAAGATATTTGATACAATTTCATCTCTTTCTTGACGCTGATTCCTTTATAAAGGTCTGATTTCATTTTTTTTTTAAAAAGGTCAAAATTACTAATATAGTGTAAAGTAGTTAGATTTATGCTCTCCTAACAACCAACCTCCCCCCCCCCTCTCTCTCTCTCTCTCTCTCTCTCTCTCTCTCTCTCTCTCTCTTTATGCATGTATGTGTGTGGTAAATGTGTGTGGTAAATTATGGTAAACTTAAAGTTTTGCGATGATCACTAGTAAAATAGGCAAAAAAACTAAGGAAAACATGGCGCTTCATAGCGGACTAATTGTTTTGCTTTCAGATAATACTTGTTCAAATACTTATTGGCAAATTGAGACTGAAGAGAAACAGGAAAGCATTTAATAAGTATGGTAAATATCTACCTTCCGCTGGTAACTGCAAGTTACATATCCATGAATTTTTCCTTTTTCTTTTTTTTTTAAAAACGTGAAAACCTACATTTTCTAAACGTTGATTCCTAAGAGAGAGAGAGAGAGAGAGATAATCCAGTTATATGTCAACTGAATTCAATTTCAACTAATTCCATTACATACGGGGCATCCTGGGGAAGCAGCCGTTAAGTGGAATATCAAGATCCTTCCGAAATTCTAACAAAACTCTAATTCCATTTCAAACGTCATATGTCGGAGAGTCACAATTCCAGGGACATCACCTGGTGGAGGCCGTTTGAACTGCTATCTATCATTTTGCTTCGGTCGAGCTGTTGTACACCTGAGGGGTTTGTTCTGTATCATAATAATAATAATAATAATAATAATAATAATAATAATAATAATAATAATAATAATACCATGAGACACCAGAGGTTTGTTCTGTATATAATAATAATAATAATAATAATAATAATAATAATAATTAATAATAATAACCATGGGACACTAGAGTTGAAGAGAAAGAGAGGGAAAAAATAGATAAGCATCAAGACCTGAAAATAGAAATAAGAAGGATGAAGGATATGCCAATGGATATTGTAGTACCCATAATCATAGGGACATTAGGTACGTTCCCAAGATCCCTAAAAAGGTACCTGGAAAATCTAGGTGCTGAAGTAGCTCCAGGACTCATGCAGAAGAGTGTGCTACTGGAACTGCTTAAATTTCTATTAAAATGTTGCGTACTTTAAATACCATGTATTTTGTGTTTCATTCAACAACTCATGATTATTGTAACACATTTTCATTTGCATTACATTAGATATCAGAAAGAAGGTGAAATCTTAAATAAAACGAGAGAAAATTACTAAACGCCCTCTTAACCCCAAAACATTTCAGAAACTCGAAATCTACATATTCTCTCTCTCCCTCTCTCTCTCTCTCTCTCTCCTCTCCCTCTCTCTCTCTCTCTCTCTCTCGTGAGTAGAAAAGACTCCTTGATATGTAAGCTTGACATTACCAGCGGTAGGTAGATACTTTCCATATCTCTCTCTCTCTCTCTCTCTCTCTCTCTCTCTCTCTCTCTCTCTCTCTCTCTCTCTCGTGAATAGGGTTTAGAAAATGTAGATCTTCAAGTGTCACAAAAAGGAAAAACTCCTTGAGATGTAAGCTTGCAATTACCAGAGGTAGATGGATACTTACCAAACTCATTAAGTGCTTTCCTTTTTTATTTTGTCTCAATTTGCCAATAAGTATTTATGCGCGTATTTTTCAAGACAACATTCAACGTGAGTCAAAATGCAAAAATGAGTATTACCCATCCTAGCTTAAAAAAAAGGAAAAGAAGAAACAAGCAATAGATAAAAGACTACAACTGGAAAAGTAGTAACACAATAAAAATACTAATAGAGAACAGGTTAATGCCTATTTTATCACAGTATTTCCCAAAATAAAGCATTATAACAACACAAACCGTTTGCGAATAACATTCTATGCAACTTCAAAACGTGAGAAGGACCCTCAACTAAGTAAACAATATCTTTAGTTAATGCCAAGTGAACAGACGTCTCAAATATCAGAGGCAGCAAGTGACACTGGACAGCCAAGTAAAATATCTTAGCGTAGTAAACCTTGCAACGGCGTCATATTGGGATTACAGAATATAAACAAAACTATGCATATCCTTTATGATAACAAGATACGATATCAGAGTATCTGAGTCGATGGAATTTTGATGTTAACAGTTAAAATCTCGCAGAAAACAGATGTTTAGTATCTTAACCTCTGGAGGAAGCCCCCCGCCCCCTCTCTCTCTTTCTCTCTCTTTTATATTTTGCATAATTATTATTGTCGTTTACCACGATTTCTTTTTCTTCTTTAACCCTCTCCGAGCCATAATAAAGTAAGTTACTTTTTATTCAGTCGGTAATATATCTATCTGGCCGAGGTGAAAGCTGGAAAATGCAAATTTCTCTTTCGTTTGGTTTTAGGGAAAACGAAAGAGGACAAAACAGTTCTCATTCATTCGTTGGATGAGAGGGGGGGAAAGTACGGGAAAAAGGTCTGGGTAAAATTCACGCATACTAATCTAACCCCACGTAAATAACATTTCCATTTGGATGATTCTTAAATTGTTTAAATTGTGATATCTGATGATTGTTTGTAATGTGTTTTTACGTTACATGGAACCAGAGGTTATTCAGCAACGGGACCAACGGCTTGACGTGACTTCCGAACCACGTCGAGAGTGAACTTCTATCACCAGAAATACACATCTCTCACGCCTCAATGGAATGACTGAGAATCGAATTCGCGACCACCGTGGTGGCACGCCAGCACCATACCGACCACGCCACTGAGGCGCTTCGATATCTGATGAAAATGAGACGCTATTAGCGACTTTTCTCGTGTTTCTTTTCCTTGAATATGGAGACATTGCTAACAAAATATTTACTATCATTCGCTAAAAGAAATCTCAATAAAAAATTTGACAATACGTTACGAAAAATACAGAATTCTACAGTCGATTCACCGATCTGCCAAAGCGAAATCTAAGGAATTTATTTCTGGTGATAGAAATTCGTTTCTCGATGTGGTTCGGATCTCACAATAAACTACTGCTAACTAACCAATTGGTTCCTAGCCCCGTAAAAATATCTAATCCTTCTGGCCAGCTATAGGTGAGCAACTGTTAATCAGGTCAGTGATCTAGTAAAACTATGATATACTTAACTTAGTCTACATTAGCACATACGGAAGGTAACAGGTATCTTATCTGTCTTTTGCATATTCTTGATAATTAACTCATGAATACATAAATATGAAGCGACAAAAATACTAACGAAATGATATATAACTATCAAAATACAGGCGGAGCAAGTGCTCATTTTATGAAGGCATATGTTGAATATACTTGAAGTATCCATTTACATTACTTATCAATTCTGGAAATATATTGTCTGTCACGGACCATTTTACATATGCCATGCTGATAACTTCAGAGTTTCTGGAGCTGAAGTATCAAGAGTTATTTGGGAAACTTTCCATCATTATTGATACGAGGCTTAATCATTTTAGAAGCAGTTCAGCTAACGCATTTATACTGTACACACACACGCATATATATATATATATATATATATATATATATATATATATATATCTATATATATATATATATACTATCTATATATATATAGATATAGTATATATATATATATATATATATATATATATATATATATATATATATATATATATATATTAATACACGAAAGCGCTTGGTCACTCTTTAACACTCCTTCTCCCAGCTGTACATTCTATATATATATATATATATATATATATATATTATATATATATATATATATATATATAATCTATATGTGTGTGTGTGGGTGTTGTGTATAATGTATATATATCTATAATATATATATTATATTATATTATATCTATATATATAGTATATATATATATATATATATATATATTATATATATATATATTAAATTATATATATGTGTGGTGTATATATATATATATATGATATATATATATAATATTATATACATATATATATATATAGATATGTATATATATATTATATATTATATATATATTATAATTATATTATATAATATTAATAATATATATATATATATAATATTTTTTTTTTTTTTTTTTTTTTTATTTATATGTATATGTAATGTGTATATACATATTTTTTCCAAACATATACTAAAAAGACGGAGTCCCCCATTCTGTCCTATAACTTATGCCTTACAACCAACTTAAACCTTCTCTGTTAAGTCATTAAATTTATTTACTTATTCAGAAGGGACACAAAACTACGAAAGATTCATAAAATTTTTTATTACGATACCACTCTGGGTTCATCAAACTTTAAGATAAAAAAAGATTGAAAGGCCTTTTACCCCCAGCACCCCTAATCTCTCCACCTGTTGCTGGTGAAGATTCGTTTTCTCTTTTTGTGGTGTGTTTTATTAGGCCCCTTAAATTTTGTAAATTCTTTTTGACCTTCGGGATGTCATAGGTGTATTTTTTTTTTGGTTTCGTTAATGTATTATAAATTTTATAGACCATTTTGTTTTACATAAACACGCTGCATAATATGAAGAAATAACTTTTTCATTGCATATATTCAGCCTCTAGAGTGATTTTCGAAGACATATAACGTTATTATTCTCACCTTCATAAACGGAATTACGAAATCCTATCCTCTATCTCGAGCCCTACGCCTTACTGAGTTGATTCTATTCACTAAATGTATGCTATATCTTCAAAATCAGGGCTTCTTTCGTCTTCCTTTTTAAAAATGAAGCAAGTTCATATGTCTTGATATATAAAATGAAGTGAGAACTTTGGTCTCGATTGTTAAAAATGCTGTTAAACTTCATTTCGGTAAACTAGATGCTTCATTTCACTCACTGTATGCTCTACAATATACATTCTACAATGTATTTATCCATCCTCGTTGTATAATAACTTTTAATACACGATACAGGAACGGAATCATAACAACGACAAAAGATAAGAAAAAAATAAAAAATAAAAAAGGCTTTGAATTGATTTATTTGAATCCAAAAATAAGTGAGGTTTTCCAGTTTACTGGAAACGTTTTGAATTCCAGCGTTGGGGTGAGACAGGAATTTGCAGCAGAGTAATTTCATTTTAAACCAGCGGGAGACAAGACCATGCCCCCTGCACCCCCCCCCCCCACCCCCCCCTTCCTCCCATGGTCGGAATTCGGCTTTTTTTTCGTCCTTTTTGTTTCCCTCCTACTCTACAGGAGAACTATTTTTAGAAGTCAACTGTCTTAAGCTTTAAAACAAATTAGTTGAGAGAGAGAGAGAGAGAGAGAGAGAGAGAGGAGAGGAGAGAGAGAGAGAGAGAATATATATATAAAATATATATATATATATACTATATTATATATATATTATATATATATATATATATATATATATTTCCTGTCTCACTCCTTTCCTCTCACGTTCCCTTACCTCTTCCCTATGTCCCATTTAAACCCAAACCTTTGTCTGGCGTTGCAGGGACAACGCTGTTAGCTGCTAAAACAAGGCAGCTAGGTGCTTGCCGTAATTGGCAGCATGGCAGTGGCAAAGGATTCTTCTTCTTCTTCTTCCCAGCTTTTTCCCATTTTTATTTGGGGTCGCCGTTTCGGATGAGCCGTTTCCATCTATTTCTATCTTGCGCTTCTGCCTCATCAATTCCCTTCTCATGTAAGTAAGTCTCCTCTCACACAGTCCTTCCATCTCTTTCTTGGTCTCCCTCTTCTTCTTCTTCCTTGCACCTCCACCCCCCATAGTATGTCTCCCAGCGTGGTCCTCATCTCTCCTCAACAAGTGTCCATACCATCTCAGCAAAGGATTCATTCCTTCTAAATTAAACTGTCGTGATAGCTCCTCTGTCCAAAGGGCATCGTTTCGAATCCTAGTCAGAAGATAAGCATTTACGCATAGTTACTTTTGGACGCAAACTATTCAAGAGCTAATTCTGATATTAGGGTTTATTTGTGGAATAATATTTGGAAGGTTAAAATGCCACCTATTCGCAAACTAATTTTATTATTTAAGGTTTATTTATAGGTTAATATTTGAAATGTTAAAATGTCACCTATTCACGAACTAATTTTGATATTTAGGTTTATTTATGGATTCATATTTGAAACGTTAAAATGTCACCTATTCAAAGCTAATTTTGATATTAAGATTTATTTGTGGATTAATATATGAAAGGTCAAAATGTCACCTATTTACGAACTGATTTTCATAAGGCTCATTTATGGGTTAAAATTTGAAAGGTTAAAATGTCACCTGTCCACGAGCTAATTTTGATATTAAGGCTTATTTATGGATTAATATTTGAAAGCTGAAAAAGTCATTGATAAAACTTTACATAAATAAACATATACATACACATGCGCGCGGACACACTGACACACAAATACATGTATGCAGTATGTATAGTTCAACTTTCATAACATTTTCCTACTATTGGTTTGACTAATACCTATCCCAAATCCAATACTCATTCATATAAAGATTCCTGGAAACTTTTCACTCCTCCAGAACCAGCCAGCGTCGTAACAGATTGAAACGTCAATAACCGAACGAGGGCAAGAAAACCCGACAAAAGGAAATGTACGGAAAAATCACGTGCGATTCCTTCCAGTCTCACATACCTCAGGTACGGTGGGTACGACGACGAAGAGGTCTTGCGATGCCTAACCAAGCGGAGAAATATTCCGTATCAATTTAGCTTTCCAGCATTCCCTGGAAGGTCTTTCTCTCTCTCTCTCTCTCTCTCAGGGTTTCCCATTCAGAAGTCTGGAACTGGAAAAAGAAATAGGAAAACAGCGTGAGGTCGAGTAGCATAAGAATGTTCGTCCAAAGTAATGTGATGCCATTACCCTGGAAGTGCCCAAAATGTCCCCAAAAATTTTAACGGAGAAGTATATATGGAACAAAAACGGCTGACATCCCTCCACATGAAAAGTAATGATGTTGCATTTGATTCAAAATAATGAGATGATGCCATGCTTTCTAATAACTACAAAAACAGATTTATAGGTTCCTAATTTGGTCAATTCATTTTTTTGGTGACGAGAGAGAGAGAGAGAGAGAGAGAGAGAGAGAGAGAGAGAGAGAGAGAGAGAACTTTCTATCCGTTTCCAGTACACTGTAATGCAAAAGCAGGCGTACTATACAAAGAAAGAGAACAAATTCCAACACAGATTTGTTATGAAAAAAATATAAGATAATTTTTACGAACTATCTTAACCATCAGAAGGCCCTTTCATTTTGCGTTGTTTCTCCCCATCAGTATTACAAGCTCAGTTTTATTAGCTGAGGTACTCCGACAAGTTCCATTTTTCTCTTTACTTCACTCAAAACAAGTACATATTGTTTCCGTTCTCGTGTAACTACACGTTTTAGGTCTCAAGGGACACAACGTGAATAGACGTTCAACATTTTTTGTCCTAATGGAACGTTACCGAATTACATCACGTTTTATTCCAATATAAAAAAAGCCGTCGTTATTTCATAGTTTTGAAAAGTATCTCAATGCTGAGAACTAAGTATTTTCTTAACGGGAACGACATTGATTTCTAGTTTTCTTATCTTAAAGAAAATCTTGTTTCATATTCATATACATATTGGAAAGAGAGCTTTTATGTCTTTCTACTTTTACAGGTATAGTTCTCACCTGAGAGGAAATGTCAGGTCAATGGTTCCCAGATGATAATGGAACTGGTCACGTTCAGGTGGGAAATGATATTGCATTTCTTTTTTGAACGCACCCAATCCCTGGATCGGTTATGAAAAGGTAAGAAACTTACTATTTGAATCTTTTTACAAAAGAGTGAAAACTGGTCCAATTTGCTAAATAATTCCGTTAATTAAATTTGCGAGAGGGAGCGAAAGAGGGACAACTCAAAGCACAAAGAGAGAGAGAGAGAGAGAGAGAGAGAGAGAGAGAGAGAGAGAGAGAGAGAGAGAGAGAACTCAAAGAAAAACAGAGAGAGAGAGAGAGAGAGAGAGAGAGAGAGAGAGAGAGAGAGGACAAACTCAAAGCACATAGACAGAGAGAGAGAGAGAGAGAGAGAGAGAGAGAGAGAGAGAGAGCCTTATGGATGCTGAAAGATCTCCCTTGCAGATACTGAAGTTTATGTCAATAGTTACCTACTGTTAGAGATCTTCCGTCTAAAGATTAATTGAAAACCTGTAAGAGACGCTGACGAGGTGATGTGAGTTTCAGGAGTAAATAGGCCTATGCCTAGACCTACCCCTAAACATCATCACAAATCGTTAGTGAACATGAGCTGCATTTTTCTTTGTGTTCAAATTCAACAGAATGGTTACCATTATATGCCTTTTTCCAGTTTGGGCTAAAAAAAAAAATAATTAGATAAATAAATAAAAGAAGTAACAAATACGACGAAGTTCCTATGAAGCAATCAAGTTCTCTGTACAGTGTATAGCCAAGACCACCGAGAATAGATCTATCTTTCAGTGGTGTCGGTATAATGCTGAATGAGCCGCGGCCTTTGACACTCTCAGCCGGCCGTGGCAGCCTGTGTTGCCGAGTTGACAGAAGCACGATCATGGCTAAGTTAAATCTTGAATAAAATAAAAACTACTGAGGCTGGAGGGCTGACATTTGGGCTGTGCGATGAGTGGAGTGTGGATGATCAACATGCCAATTGCAGACGTACTAGCCACAAGTAGGTTTTTTAAGCCCTGAGGGCGGTTAGGAATAAGTGGGCGGACAGACAAAAGCCGTTCTCAATAGTTTTTTCTTTTACAGAACACTAAAAATGCAAAAAACAAAAATGCTGTAGGAAGGAAAAAAGCTTACGTGCAGCTGTGAAGGAACGATAATGATTCATCTTAAAGGAGGTAAGTAATTTAGAGGAACCTGGAAAAACACGAGGTAAAGAATTCCAAAACTTTACAGGCATATATTAACTATACATGAACACACTTATAAAAGTGTTTGGGTGGGTGAACACTTATCATGAACTTTCACCATTAAGTCTCCTTAATAATCACAGCTTTTCTACATTGCAAGCGTTGTTTCTGGAGATGTAAGTCGACGTTTAACGCAATAAATAAAGGAAATGTGGCTTTATCCGGAAGCGAGATACAATGAGGAAAGTTTTCTCATTTCTGTTTATGTTTTAGACAATAATGAAGAGGAAAACAAACACATGTTTTAGAAATTCTATTGAATGACGTAATAATTTGAGGATGGAAGTATGAGAGTATATTTACATGTATATTATGTACATAATATTAGATATATACGAATATGTATACACACTCACACAGACGCAATATATATATATATATATATATATATATATATATATATATATATATATATATATATATATACAACAAATCTGAAGTATAACTTAAACGTTGTTTTTCTTTTGTTCTAGGGCTCTATATGAATCCCCATACATCATCAGTTTTTCAATATTGGCTATCAGTTTTCTATAAGGTTCGACTGACTACCACAATAGCCTCAGCAACAATGTAAAATATATTTACACATTCGGTATATTACATGACAAGAAAACGCTACATACACAGACAGACATATAGACAGACAAACCTATTATTATATAAATCCATGCACGTTCGATCATTTTATTTTATTTTTTTTTATTTTTTTTTTTTTGCTCGATGTCCTAACGAGTTGAGGCAATTTTATTAAATAGGGTGAGAGTCTTTTGTTCACATAAGAGGAGATTGGGGAATATGTAATCTGATCTCTCTCTCTCTCTCTCTCTCTCTCTCTCTCTCTCTCTCTCTCTCTTTTGACGCGTATTTCCCTATATAATCCCGCAGCTTATGCATGGCTTAGAAACACGACGATTGGGAGGACAACTAATAGAAACATTCAAATACTGAAAGGCATAACACAAGTAGACAGAAACCTATTTACATTAAACGAAAATCAGACAAGAAATAATGGATGGAAACTAGAACTGAAGAGATACAACACATCCCATTGTGGGAACTTCTTTACTTACAAGACATGTGAGACGTGGAATAAACTGCCACCAGAAGTTGTAAACAGCAACAGTGTGGAAGAGTTTTAAAAAAAACTAGACAAAATTATTAGGAGGACACTGTGAATGAACAGTAAAACCTGCTCCTACAGATAAGTGAGCGCACGATGTCTCCTCTAAGGATGGACTAACAAGTCTTTGAGACATCCTAATCCTTGTGACTCCTTACAACTAAGGACTTTCCCCTTAGTCCCTAATAATCACGTCTTTCTGTCTTCCGCCACGTACATTATCTTCTTTCTTTACCGTCCAAGGACGTCATTAATGAGAGACCGTCATCTTCTAGGGCCTTCATCTTCATAAATGGGAGATCAGAACCTCGGTCCTAATATTCCTTCTGAGATTAAAGACACTTCAAGAATGATCGGAGGATGATTCAGTTTATATCGTGTCACGTCACCTGTCTGTATCTCCCACCTCTACAGATATGAACATTATTTCTGCCGATGATGTAAGACATACTTTCCATTCCTTTGCTAAAGCAGTCGTGAACGTCGTTTCTTAAATTCCCAAATGAAATTCACTTCCAGAACGTTGGCTTGAGTTATTCAATCTTAGCGTCAATACACAATGTCCTATAACGTTATAGTATCTGCTGATTTATGAACTACTGTGAGGGTTCATACTTAGACTGAACTCAGTTTCTTTGCCACAACAGAGCAAGTGATAAATAGATCATATTCATAAACCGTAGAAATAAATTAACAGACGTGAGGTTCCATTAAAATGATAATTACATATTTGTTTACGGAATTGCGAGGATTCTTCAGTTATCAATAATATAAGTAAATTTGTTTTCGGAACTGGTAGGATTCTTCAGTTTTTAATAAAAACTATTATGAAATCGGAGGCTAAATTTTGCTATATACTTTACATATAAAAGTTAAAAACAAAAAGTATTATGATTGTCTACGAAGCGTAATAGCAATTTCCTTCAACTTAGTAAAAACATAGCTGCAATATCACTGTAAAAGGAGAAATGCGGTTGAAAAGACACGACGGAAACTGCTTATCTAATTGCTTTTCATGTTGCAGGGTCAGATGCACATGATGTAGGAAAATTAAACGCTTATCGCTCGCTGATGGTCGGTTTACTTTACCAAATCTGTAAGATGTTTCGTTATTTCTATCGGCAATAAAGTGACTGACAAGTTTGTATCATTTTGGGAGTATGAATTTCCTTTTAATAATATTTACTTTTTCCTAACATTATGAGGCTAATTCTATAGATATTTTTGGTTCTTGTACTGCTTATATCTGATTAACATATGAGAGAGAGAGAGAGAGAGAGAGAGAGAGAGAGAGAGAGAGCTTCGTTAAAAATGTAATACGAAAGCTGTTATTTCAGAGAGCAAGGAAAATTCTGCTGTTAAATCCGCGGGGTTTGCTGCTTTGCAAGGACAGAGAGAGAGAGAGAGATAGAGAGAAGAATTCCATGCTGCCCCCTCGTAATCAGCCCTAATTAGGTTCTTAATGAGGCGTCTCTCAACAAGATGCATATAATGAATGAGATTCAAAATGGAAGAGATCCATGAATAGGTCCCCGTCTTCGCAGATGAAAGGGTCGTGAAAAACGACCAGGAAAGAGAGAAAATGGATATAGAAAAGCGACTTGGAATTCTTAAGTTGTTTCTCTCCTGAACTCTCCGCAGTAGACACTGACATTTATTTTTTGAATGCATTTATTCGTACACGTCTTCCATTATTAATCTACTTCTTTGTTATTGGGGTCATCCTTTGTTTATGATTATATTCTTAGTTTTTAAGATTATATATATAATATATATATATACATATATAATTTATTAGGCAGAAAGTCTGGTTCAGTACATGTCTTGTATCAGGGAATCTCTATCCCATGTGATTGAGAGCATGAAGTATTCTCGACAACTACGTATATTCTTATTGCATTAAAATTTCACAATTTTCACGAAATGCAAATCCTGCCCGTGATATTAAGCCAAAGAATGTTTAAAATCTGCAGAATAACGCTGGCAGTTTTCGTTATAATCATAACTGCTGGATAAAAATTGACATTTCATTCACTGCATAATCGCGCCATTTTCTGAATCGTTTTAATTAAAAGAAATGAGCTCAGGAAACTAGCAGAATGGCCTGTTATGGGATAGTACAATAATTAAGGCAGAACTCGGCAATATTCTCCATCATGAACCTTTATAATTTTGGAAGAGGCGGACATAATGAAAAACAATATTATTAGAACGTCAGATAATTCAGTGGTAAATGGTACAGCCTATGTATTACTTGGTATCTCGTGCTTAATGTATGTTTGTTTGTTTGTTTGTATGGTGTTTTTAAGTTGCATGGAACCAGTGGTTATTCAGCAACGGGACCATGCCGGCTTTACGTGGCTTCCGAACCACGTCGAGAGTGAACTTCTATCACCAGAAATACACATCTCTAACCCCTCAATGGAATGCCCGAGAATCGAACTCGCGGCCACCGAGGTGACGGGCCAAGACCATACCGATCACGCCACTGAAGCGCTCTGGTGTTTACTGATACATACCGTGCACGGGATAACAAAAAGATAATTATCTTTCCAATATTCGTGTCCGTAACGTAATGTGGATGGAACGGTGTTCATTTGGATTTCTGATTACCTTATCTGCTCTACAGCTCTTTAGTTTGCCCGAATGGGTAGATTTTGTGGCTGTGACTCTCTTTATTACTTTGTAAACAAGACGTGATCCGACCTCCAGCTTTCTGGGGGGTTGCGGGGGAGAGGGATAAAATCTACAGTCAGATAAAGCCTGGTTTCACCAAAAAAATTCAAAATAAACACGCTATATGTTATTAGGAATAATTGTTCTATACTGTTTAACATACATATTATTTATTTTATATTTTTTCTAATAAATAAATCATAAATATCCAATTCTAAAATTTGTTTACCTTCAACTTACTGTGAAACACCTTTTTAGGCTTGTCCATACACCTTTCCTAACACCTGCCCCCAAAAAACAAGAACAGCAACAACAACAATAACAGCAACAAATTAGTTTTTAGGTTTACTCTCCGAGTAAGCGAAAATCTGAGTTATATACATTGTTTTAGTCTTCTCGTATTCTCACTGGACAAACGTTTCCCGAAGTTTTTATTTTATTTACATAAAAGTGACAAAAACTTTTTTTTTCACATAAAATTGACAGAAAAATTTACATCTGAAATAATGGTTTCTCAAGTTTTAAAATATAAATTAGCTTAGCTTCCATTAAATTGCCACTTGCACTAAAGTGATAAAGAATTTTTAAAAAGACACTATACTTTGCTAGGCGCCCTACCATTCACTATCCCCTAGTTATTATGATAGAAATAATCAAGGATAAAGATAAGGAAGTTACCAAAACGGAACTTCATTACTGAAATTTTTTTCAGATAAAATCTCTCTCTCTCTCTCTCTCTCTCTCTCTCTCTCTCTCTCACTATTTGTATTAATTTTCCATCTTTATTTTTATTTTTATTCTATTATTTTAATTTTATTTTTATTGCTTTACACACATTTTTCTATATTTATTTTTATGCTTATTTTTTTGTTTGTTTTTTATTTAATTTAATTTCATTGTTTTTATTTTTTATCATACTTTTCTCTCTCTCTCTCTCTCTCTCTCTCTCTCTCTCTCTCTCTCTCTCTCTCTCTCTCCAACTTGAAACAGACAACC
>NC_087204.1:15241897-15245407 GCF_015104395.2 Macrobrachium nipponense | reverse complement strand
TTGAAACAGACAACCTCGAATGAAGGTCAATTTCACAGCTTGTAAATCTGGAAACGAAAGCTCTCTGGGGACGCGAGGAGTGAGTGGGTGTTGTGATCAGGAAGATAGAAGGGGGACTTTTTAAAAATTAATATTCTTAAAAAATAAAATGAAGACGTATAAAGAAGACGACCGAATTAATTCAAAGTAATTCTGCATTAATTAAATAGATGCTTAACATCATACAGAAAAAAAGGGATAGGAAAAGGGGCATTTTACGTTTACGACATTTTATTCCCAATCTCGTTTAGCTTAAATATTTACCATCTCACCATTTTATCTGAAGTACCTGACGTATAAAATATTTATATATATATATATATATATATATATATATATATATATATATATATATATATATATATATATATATATAGTATATATATATATTTATATATATATATATATATATATATATATATATATATATATATATTATTACGAAATCAACAACAAAACCAGAAAGGAGGCTGCTTGTTTCCTGTAAACGAACAATTCCTATAGTTTTATCTTTAGTTAAGAAACAGGACGGTGTTGTATTTAAAACTGACTTCTTTCCAAAAATATAAAACCTTAGAGCTTTGCAAATTATAGTCCGGAATCTGTTTTTGAAGGCTTTTGCTTTAAGTTGCATCAACAGATATGTAGTTATAAAATGAAGCATATTTTAGCCATCATGATTTAGATTATTGTCAAAAAAGTACTCGATGCACATTCCAAAATAAACAACCATGAGCTACAGTGAAATACAAAAAATATTCTAACTGAATATGGTTTGTTATAAATGTTTCAGAGTAATAATTCTTTCAACTTAGTCTATCTTATAAATTTTATATCTCAGTACTGAAACATTATCATTGATCTCTACCTAACAGATAAAATCAATTAACTGTATGAAATATGAGTTCCAAGCAGCTTTCACTTCATGAAACTGAACAAGGTCAGAAGGATACACAAAGAGGATAATAAAAAATATTCCTTACCAACTCTAATCTTCAGAGGTTAAGGAAAATCTGTACCAAGAACTATATACAAACCCCCTCTAAATATATATTATAATGAAAATGTATGTAATAATATATGTAAGTATATTATCTAGTAAGTTCGCCTGTTTATTAACAAAATAAAATAAAAATTATTATTATCACTATTATCATTAATTATTATTATTATTATTATTATTATTATTATTATTATTGTTATTATTTTATTAAATTATTGTTATTTTAATTATAACATACGATTGCATAACTGTGTTGCGTGATGACAGATAAAAGCAGAATTATTCGTCATTAAAGTCTTAAAAGAAAATCACGAAACGAGAGACCAAATAGCAAACAATTCGGAAGAAAAATGTTTAATGATAAAAGTTATGAAGTTTGCAACTTTGTGCACTGCCGAAAAAAAAAACATTAGAAGAAAAAATCAGCCAAAACTGTCGCTTATTTAAGTGTACTCTGGGCAATATATTTAAGGTGCGAGAATTACAAGGACGATGGAGGGGCATTCATTACACCAACAATTTTCAAACTTGGGGGAAAATATTCGAGATAATTACAGTAGTATAACAGAAAAGCGAGGAAAAATAAGAAAAAAGGGCTGAAGTGGTGTTTTCTGCACTGCATTAAAGTTATATACGCCATTCCGATTTTTTTTTTTAAACGTATTTTTAAGACTGACCCTTTTATCGGGCCGGTGGTATTCACACGATCCTATTAAACGGCTAAAAGACTTGGCTGTTTGCCTACTGAGAGAGAGAGAGAGAGAGAGAGAGAGAGAGAGAGAGAGAGAGAGAGAGAGAGAGAGAGAAATTTGTTTAAATAGCAGGTATTTTTATTCTGTAAAATGCTATTATCATGAACGGAAGCTTGTTTTTTTATAAGCTTGGAATTTGATAAAGAGCTGTAACATTTATACAACTCCTTGAGAGAGAGAGAGAGAGAGAGAGAGAGAGAGAGAGAGAGAGATAAAATTTGTTTAAATAGCAGGTATTTTTATTCTGTAAAAGGCTATTATCATGAACGGAAGCTTGTTTTTTTTATAAGCTTGGAATTTGATAAAGAGCTGTAACATTTATACAACTCCTTGAGAGAGAGAGAGAGAGAGAGAGAGAGAGTCTAACCGAGATGAAAATTTGTTTAAATAGCATGTATCTTTATTCTGTAGAATGCTACTATTATCATGAACGAGAGCTTGTTTTTGTATAAGCTTGGAATCTGATAAAGAGCTGCAAAATTTAAACAAAAAACTTCCGGTCCTCTCTGGAAAATTCTCAATATAGTAAAATATTTTTATAAATCATTGAAAAATTCGTGTTTTTATGATACAGGAAGCATCGGTAAATGCCCAAATAATCGTATAATTTGATACCTACAGAGTTAGTATTATGATTTCATTTTACTGGCTAATAATAATAAAAAGAAAACCGCTCTAGGTGTCACGATGAAAGGAAAGAGAAATTATTCTGTTTATCGGAAGATTGCTTCCGAGGATAATTCTGGGTAATACGAACGAGACAAAAATATGACGGTGAAATATTTGCAGGAACTTTTCCAATACCAGATCTCAGCCAGACTAATTTTGTGGCTTCGTTATAAAAGTTGGCTGAAGTTCCTGAGGTAACGGGAGTTGAAAATGATATTGGAATGAAGAGTAAAACTGAAATCTTTCAGGGCAGAGAGTTTTACTGCTGGACTGTGTGCATTTTATCGGTAAACACATACACACACACAAACACACACACATTTGAGCCGTTGGCAATCGAGGAGGTTAATTAAGAATGTATGAAGACTTTAACCCGAGCATTTTAATTTTGCTTGTAAATTTCATATTAAAAAAGCCAGCTGCCCTAATACATTCACGACAACTAATCCACATGAAGAATTCATTGTTGAAAGTGTATATCCATCTGTTTTTAGCTAACAGACGTTTGCCTGGAGGCAAATTCCACAGATGTATACTATACTAGATTAACATTAACCGTGCATCTGATGTCTAGACCAGTCCCTTACGACGCTCCTGATTGACTGTTGAAGGATACTTTTGAAAAAACATATCCCTCAGGAGAGGTGGAACATACATCCTGCACATGTGAACTCTCGAGAGAGACAGAGTTTCCAGCCCTGTGATTGGCTTATCAACAGCCAATAAAGAGCGTCGTCAGGGACTGGCCTAGACATCAGATGCACGGTCGATGTGAATCTACTATAAAAATGCACTTTTTTTTTTAAACATGGTATTGCTGATACGCAGTGTTAAGATCAAAATAAAAAACATCTACTCTTGCGAGTACATCCAAGTTGATTTTTTACTACTATTGGTTTTCGTTTCTGGTTGAGGGAAAAGAGGAGTATCTCAAAATACACAGAAAAAGGAAAATAAAACTGAGGAACACAGAAGAGAAAGCTGAAGGGAGAAAGTTTTAGTTTCTCTGTTCCATTCCACATTTTCCGGAATAAATGACATTTGAAC
>NC_087204.1:15214397-15231897 GCF_015104395.2 Macrobrachium nipponense | reverse complement strand
GGCCATAACCTTCGTCTTTCTATTTTCATGAAATAGAATGAGAGAGTATGAAAAAGCGTATACGTACTCCCAGTATAAATAAAATCACGAATTGACATCAAAACAAATAAGCTATACTGTTGTCTCAATAATCTCTTATGGGCATTATTTAATACAATCCTCAAATACACTCATGTTTGCTGAAGATTTTCACTTGTAAAATTATTGTTAAAATAATAATTTTTCAAGTAGACACGGCCTGCTGTCACTCTCGATTTGCTGCTTTGTTTGAATGAGAGTGATATAAGCTAAAGGAGAGATAGAACGTTCACCTAATCTATTCCCTAATTTTTGCTTACTCGGAGAGCAACTATTTTGTTGTTGTTGTTTTGGGGGGAATAGGAACTCCTAAAAAGGTCTGAAACGGATGTTTCGTTTTGAGTTTAAAGACATCGGAATTTTAGGAAAGGATATTCATGATTCTATTAGGATGAAAATGTAAAAATAAAAATAATATGCATGTTAAACAGCATATATATATTATTTTTAATAAAATATAGCGTACTTAGTGTAATTTTCTTTGACGAAACAAGGCTCTACTTGACAGTAGATGTTATCATGTTTTAATTTATGAGGTGTACTGGATTTAGGCTATGTTTCTGTTCGACTATTTTGTGTTTCCGCTTATAACTGAAAATATATGAATGTGTTTAATTGGTATCCTTTATACTTGATTCTTGTTGTTGGTATGAGTAGTACTAAGTATGAATATTAATTACGAAGACCACTTCACGCTAAGTTAGAAATATAATGTTAACAATTTATGCGTGAGGGGAAAATCTTGCAATCGTCCCGAGTAAGCTGGAGGTCGCATCGTGCCTTGTTCCCTTTCCTCTACCGTTTTAGAATTAGGTTACATGTGCCGAAGCATTCAGTTGGAAATGACTGCATTTTCCCCAAAACAAGATAACTCAAACCCAAATAAAGTCCTTAATCAAACCTTAACCAGTGGATTCCAGGTAGTATGAACGGTGATTCCTAGTTTACGAATGCCCATTACCCGGATTTGTTTGGAAACCATTAAAAAAAGAAAAAAAGGTTTTTCCTTGGAATCAGATGGACACACTCTCTTTTTCAAATGGCAGTTAATTGTACAATCTGTATCCTAATGCTTTTAGATATACCTCCGTTTAGCAGAAAAATCTGTTACTCTTTAGGCGAATCATGATAAACAGAGAGAGAGAGAGAGAGAGAGAGAGGTTTCACGTGAAATTTTCTTTCTACCTGGTAATTTATGCTAATTATTTCATTACAGCGTCAATAGCCTATGTGCTATGAATCCATTTTTAATAGCTGTAATCTCTCTCTCTCTCTCCTCTCTCTCTCTCTCTCTCTCTCTCTCTCTCTCCCTCCTTATTACCTGGTACAATCACGAATTATCGCGCAGCTGGGTAAAGGCTCGGGGGGCGGCCTGGTATATATGAAGACAATGCAAGATTTTTGACAAGTGACAAGTTGTCCGGTGAATTAGATGTCATGCATAATACAAAAACATTCAAGGATGAGATTACCACTTCAGCCAGGTCCAAAGGACTTTTCTACGAGCAAAGTAATTTTCCAGATATATTCATGCTGTCAATACTCAATCCTTCAAACACATACTGCTGTACTAAGCATTTTCGAGATCCATTCTTTACTATCATTTCAGTTCTTCAAAATCAAAATGATTTAATTCGACCTTATTTCTTGGTCATTTTAATGTTAAGTGTTTAAGCAAATATCTGAAGGTATGTTTTCCATGCAAATAACCGACCCTGCCCCCTCCCCCCAAACGCCAACGAAAATCCCAAATTTTCGTTCACATAAAAAGTCACTGGAATATTGCTTGAATATACTTTTTTATTAATAAATTTAGTTTTTACTATGATTGCTACGGCTCCTTTTAAATGTCATTGATATGTTAACTATCATTATCTAGTATGTAAAAAAAAAAGTATGTATTTTGAAAAACGTTCCCTATTATATATTATTTCTGCACATATTTGAGATGAAAATCTTTATTCAAAATCATGTTGTATTTCATTACCGTAACAATAGAACTGGACGTGTTTGGCTGCCAAAACCATTTGATATCCGTACTCCATTTTTTCGCAACCAGTAGAGGCAGCTCATATTTTAAATGATTTCCCTTTTGATGGCTCGACACGATCGGCACTGGCGTTCATTCAGTCGCATAAATCACTTAATCCATCGTGATCGGATTATGTGGCGCTGTTTGAATTGAATTGAATTGGATATAGAATTCAGGCCAAAGGCCAAGCATTGGGACCTATGAGGAAATTGACGGTAAAAGGTTGTCTTGTGCTTTCGTCTTGCATCCATTAAAACTTTTTTAGTAACGACCTTTTGATCTTGATAGCAAATTATTGCAGTGCAAATTTCTCATACCTCGAAAGAGGACAAAAGTTATATCAAACATAAATATTCATACTTAATGGTCTACTGCAACAAACCACTATAATGAAGTTTACCTAACCTAAATAAATAATTAAAAAAAAAACATTTTAAAAGTTATGAGTCATTAGCAGACTGAAATCCAAACAATGCAAGATGTGTCTGTACTCGTTTTCGTAAACAAGAAATCCAAGGATGTGGTTATGTCAACACCCTCTTGTTGGAGTTCCTCTTCCTGTAGCTACAAGAACTTTTGCCTGTGTTGACATAGACTCCGGAAACAAAGCAAAGCAAAGTAAAACTTGACGTATTAGTGGTTACTTTTATTACTGAATGAAAAGTATGTATGTAATAATTAAGAATATGAGGTATTTACATTCCATTAATAATAATAATAATAATAATAATAATATGTTTTATTTCAGCTCGGGGCGCATATCACTTGAGTATACAAGTTGACCAGACAGTTAAAACATACACCAATCTATATAAGATGACAGATAGATAAAATAGAAAAAGAAAATAATGAATAATCGGCACTTATCCAATAATATAGCTGAGGTAGCATAAAAGCCCAGTAATCATCATACTGGTAATAACAGTAATAATATTGGTGAGAAAAAAAAAATGCATTGCGAGTAATAACAGTTGGTGCACATATTATATAACTCAAATTTCAACTAGAGACCTTAGGTGGTTACAGTAGTCAGGGTCCAGAGGGCTTTAATACATAAATTAAATGTAAATAAAACTTTAACTTTGATAGGAATCACAGTAATAATGAAAAATTAAAATATCAGCTATAAATGTAATAATGACAAAAACTGCAGATGACATCTTGCCAATACAGAGATTAAGTCCTTTAGGGGACAAAGGCCTCATTTTCCCATCTTTCCCACAATTTAGATCTTCTTCTTGCTTCACTCCTTAGGATGCTTTGTATGAGCAAGCTTCGGGAGTTTTCTGAATACTTATCACAATTCAGTAAAGGTTCAGTTACATCAAGCTATTACTGATATTTCAGATGGGCTCGGCTCGATAATAAACGCATGTCTTCATTGGTTTTTTATTCATGTTCGATATTTCAAATTCCTCTCCGAAATAAGAATGGAGTATATTAATAATGTTACACAAGATAATTTCAGAAAATAAGGGTACAGTATACTTTACTGTTGCTTTATAAGTGATTCTCCCTCGTTCTACTAATTCGTTGAGTGTTTACGAAATCAAGTTTTATATGGCAACGCATCCGTGCCTTTCTTCATTTGCTCGTGTTCATGAAGCAGATCTGTTATTTTAAACTGCAAGTACACCAATTATCACATCAGATACCTTGATATAATCAATACGGCAATGATATTCAACGCCTCTTTGCTCATTATCTTAATGCCATTAGGGTTAGAATGGTTTAATTTAATATTTTGGGGGATAATTATGAAAGTACCTGCACTGCAGCGTGGGAAAGAATAAGTTAAAATGGCTATTCGTTTACGCATTTACGAATACATTCTTGAATACCCAGCTACTGAAATAAAAAGAAAAGGTTGTGATTTCACCATAGAGCAAATGTTTGTCAGTGAGGTACACATGAACAAGGGAAGTATTGTAAACAAGCTACACAGCATCCAGGGAGTCTGTCAAGAAACGAGTACATAACCTGAAAAATTATTGCTTCTGGCTGAAGAGAGGCGATTGCGAAAAGTTTGATATTTTGGTGTTATAATGAGGCAGATAGTCTTACTAGCCTGTTTAACCTTGGGTAATATACTGTCAATTACCCGGGGAATGAATTCTGCGTGGCTGTAGCTCAGCAGAACACTTGCCAAAGGCATGAGCACATTATTATAGACTTCTCCGTCAAATGGTGTCACCCTATTAGCAATGTCTTCAGAGGAGGAGAAAACCTTCCATTTCGAATAATGCTGCTCAAGGAAATGTTCGCTAGTTTTGAAGAAAAAAAAAGGAAAGCAGGTTATCATCCCACTGACGAGAAAAAAATATGTCCTTGTGAGAGAGAGAGAGAGAGAGAGAGAGAGAGAGAGAGAGAGAGAGAGAGAGAGAGAGGTGAATGGACATTCCAAAGAAAACGCACATATCAAAAGATCTAAGGTTTTGATTTGAATAAGCCTCCATTGATGAAATCAGAAAAGGCACCAAGTCAGAAAATCCCAGCATCCGAGATTAAAGACGAATGGAAGAGGAAGAGGAAGAGGGGGAGACGTAAAGAACCGTTGAATTAATTGGCTGGAAGGGGACCGAGTATGAATAGGCCGCTGGTTGGCTAAGAGTGCCAAAGGGGGAGGTAACAAAAGATCGACATAGTTAAGAATTGATGTGGCATTATTATCAACGAAGGGATTCAGCGATGAGTGAACGTATCAATAAGATATTTACGGAACTCACAAGGCCTTCCCATACGAGTCAGTCATTCATGAAATGAAGCCTGTCGCATACTTCGTGTTCCCTAGAAGGAGCGAGGAAAGATAAAAAAAATAATTTCTCTTTAACCATATTGTAAAAATATCAAAGTAAACATGTTCAAATCGTGGTTTTGAGCCAGAGCGTCTTTATCTTAAAGTTCCCCATTTCTCATATTTGTTTAACCTTATGCACAGCTGCATCCTATAGCTTGTCGTCTGCAAATCATGCTTTGAAATTCACGTGAAGTCCAATGGAACATTACGTTGAAAAACATATACATATTCACGTGTAAATTTGCGACGTACACTGACAGGATGAACAGCTGTGATTGTGATTCAGTTAGTTGCATATGTATATGAGAGAGAGAGAGAGAGAGAGAGAGAGAGAGAGAGAGAGAGAGAGAGAGAGAGAGAGATATTCAAATTTATATTCCAACTGTCCTGATCTCGTTAGGTTTTGCCCTGGCCTAGTTAAGAGGAATTACTCAAGAGTATTTCATAACAGAAATCTTTATCTTGTGGGCGGCCCAACGTGGGTTTGAGTGATACGCGACTGTCTTATAGTTTCCTTTATTACAATCGGTCACTGAAAAAATGAACAAACATAAATATTCACAGTGGTGACAATTTTGCCATTTTAGTTAAATGATAACTCCTTAACACTAGGACAGGTAAATCCCTTAACTCACATTAGAATCAATTTCTCAGTGATCACAATGGTTAAAATAACAATAATTGCACATAGAATCTTTAAGAAATATACCTAGGCATTACCATGCACTTCGAGGAACCAAAAATGTCATGAGCGATCTCTTAACAAAATAATACTCTTACTTACCAAATCGTTTGCTTTCCCACCGTAAGGACCGTCCGTCTTAATCCCCTCGTGGTCCACTGCCTACATTCCTGAAGGGGAACGGCATCGTAATTTGTGCACATGACCCCTAACGACACTCGTTAAACGAGCCTATATTTCCATCATATTCACTTCTCTATTTAGCTATCAACTGTTATTCATCAGCAACAACCCTCTCTTAGCTCTTAGTTTATAGAATCTCAGTACACTGCAATGCTTACCTCCTAAATCGCTTAATTTCCTCAAGGCCATGCACATCCGTCTGCTTCTAGGTTTAAAACACAAAGCGAGCTTCCCTCCCACGCACTTGACCAGGCGGCGGGAAACCGAGCCGATGGTTCCTTTTTCTTGCTCGTCATGAAGGGAGAGAGGAAGTAGGGAAAGCGTCCAAAATCATCCTTAGTGCCCACAAAAGGGAACTTGTTCACTCGTAAATAAAAATTTTTTTTGTTTTTTTTTATGGGACAAGAGTATACGCTTATGTCTTATATCGAGTGGCCCGAAATTCAATTACCAAACTTTTCTTTACCACAAAAACAGCTGTTTTTCATCGCGCAGCGGACATATTGTTAACAGTCGCGCAGAGAAGATGCCCAAACTTTCCCGCGTCGACACCCGCCCCCTTTGAAACCTCTTGACCGCAAGAGGGTTCAACACCTATTGCCTAGCATTGTCTACTAGGTCCTGCTCTTCCTCCAGAATTAAAACAAGTTTCGACAGTGGTCTATCATAATCCTTGCCCTCCCTTCTGACAGTCACCGTCCTACCAGTCCGTCTTCCCTGCTCTTTAGTCTGTACTACTCGAGCCAGTGGCCAATGGCAGCGTGCTACACTTTCATTGACCATAAGGACTATGTCTCCCACCCTGACGTTTCGTCGTTCCTTGAACCACTTCTGTCGCTGTTGTAACCCCGACAGGTATTCGCGTTTCCAACGTGCCCAGAACTGCTCAGCCATGTGCTGCACTTGCTTCCATCTCTGCTTAGAGTAGCTACCTGTTGCAACATGGCACCCTGCGGGTGACTCTCCCATGTTTAAAAGCTTGTTTGGTGTGAGTGGAGCTGGGTCTCTACTGTCTGAGGTGACAATGGTAAGGGGCCTACTATTAACTGTTGCTTCCACCTCACAAAAGAGTGTACACAATCCCTCATAATCCAATTGCTGTGTCCCCAAGACTACATCCAGGACCCTCCTCACATTACCTATCAATCGTTCCATGCTCCTCCAAAATGTGAGGCGCCCGGGGACTGAAAACAAATTCCACCCCACACTGGAGAAACTCATTTCGCACCTTGTTTTTCCCAAGAACTCATAACTGGAGTCTAGAACCTTCCGTGATCCCACAAAATTAGTGCCGCAGTCGCATCTAATCGTCCTAACATGTCCACGACGAGCCAAAAACCTTCTGAAGGCACTAATGAATGAGTCTGATGTGAGATTTGACGCTACTTCCAAGTGTATGGCCCTCATGTTCAAGCAGGTGAATATAACTCCCCACCAGGCCCCAGTGCTTATCTGCGCTCTGCCCCTTTTCACGAAGAATGGTCCAAAAGGTCCACCCCGGTGCGATAGAAGGGTGGTTTCCCTGACTCCACGCGATCAGGTGGTAGATCAGCCATTTGCTGTTCAATTACCCTTCCATGTACCCTGCGACACTTGATGCATTTCCCTAGCACGCGCCTCACCGCTGCATTGCCCTTAACCACCCAAAAATTCTCCCTCATTAGACCCAGAACATACATTATGCCCATATGTTAGAATGCTCGTGATAATACTGGATAACTATGTCAGTCAAGTGGCCCTTATATGGCAGAATAATTGGATTCATTCGCTCGGCAATATTTGCCAGTGATAACCTCCCTCCAACGCACAATAGCCCATTTCTCAGGATTGGTTTCAATTTTCTTAAGGAGCTGGAAACCCTGATGGTGCTGCCCTTCTCAAGACTTGCTATTTCTACCTCATAAGTCATTCGCTGTGCTACCTGCACAACCACAGTCTCTGCCAAGCTCATAACTTGTGTAGACAAATGCATGTTTAGTTCGCTAAGCTGCTGCCTATATTTGCACATTAAATACCTGGTAAACAATATGACCCAACCTACAGCTCTGAGTAGCCGGATCCACTTGGAGTAGTGGTGGATGATTTTATGCCACCCTTTCTGCCTACAATCCAACCCAACCCTGAAGCTAATTGTTTAGCAGACTTGCGCCCCACTTTTGGGGACCTATCTCACGCCTAACTTCTAGTCCTTCCACACTGTTGGACATGTGGGCTGGCTCTGCTGGCCAAAAAAAACTCCTCCTTCAGCAAAAACCCGGCCCTGTTCTCCACCTTTCAGACTGCTTGGAGCGTGATGCATTGTCTGCCGGGTTCCATTCAGAGTTAACGTACCTCCACTCATTCTGATCACTTCCTTCCCTTATCATAGAGACTCGGTTCGCTATAAATGTTTGGTACCGAGCTTGATCATTCCGAATATAAAGCAAGACCGTTGTTGAATCTGTCCAATAATAGACCTCGTCCACCTTGAAATCTATCATGGCCAGAATTGTGGTTGCAAGTCTTACGGCTAGTACAGCTGCACTAAGCTCTAGGCGGGGTACTGAAACGTCCTTCAAAGGGCGCTACCCTTGCCTTTCCCATAATGAATCTACAGGATACATTTCCCCACCGATCTGTGACCCGCAAGTATGCCACTACTCCTAAAGCCATGATGCTCGCATCGAGAACAGATGCAGCTGTATTAGGGTAGCTGACTCCCACCCAATAACCTTTAGGCATCTTGGCACACTTATCCCTCTGGTCTGATTCAACTTGTTCACCCACACCCTGATGCGGTCAGTGGTGTTGGAGTCCAATCCCCTGTCCCAGCCTATCTTCAATCTACACAAGTCCTGCACAATTATCCGTCCCTCAATTAAAACTGGTGCCAATATGCCAAGGGGGTCGTAAATCGAGGCTATGGCTGACAACAAGCTGCGTTTAGTCCTTGGAACTGAAACCCAGATCTGCCTGGACACCCAATTCATCAGTGGCCAAGTCCCACTGTACTCCCAATGCCTTTGTCTTATTTGGCCCTGATGCCATCTATGAACCTGAAATGCCCTTACCGTACCACTCCCTTGGGATGGATGACAAAACCTCCACGCATGAGCTACTGAACTTCGTCAATGTAAATCCCCCTTTTTTGCAAAGCTCCTTAACCTCTAACAAATTACTTAACAAGGCATCTTGACGATCCTCGGCTCTCAACAGTCCGTCTACATAGAAATTGTTAGTCAACGGTGTCCCGTGCTCCCTTGGAGAACCCATTCCCAAAGTCGCTTGCTGTCTGTTTCAGCACAAAATTCGCAATGCTGGGTGACGAACAGGCCCCAAACAGATGTACAGCCATTCTAAACTCAGTTGGCTCCTCATTAAAACTATTTTCCCACCAAAAGAACCTGAGGTAGTCCCGCTGATGTTCTGGTACCCGTACCTGGTAAAACATTGTATTTATATCCCCTGAATAGGCAAACAGACCTCCCCTAAACTTAACCAACACACCCAGCAAAGAGTTCATCATATCGGGTCCCTGCAATATTAGGTCATTCAACGACGTGCCCTCCACCCTGCTCGCACAGTCAAATACAACACGGACCTTGTCTGGCTTGTTCTGGATGTTGCACACCAAAATGAGGGATATACCATACATTTTCCTGGCTGGCCGAGGTCACTCGCTCAGCATAGTCCTTTCTGTCAGCATCTTGTCATGAAGGCACTGTATTGATTAGCGTAGGTACCATCCTTCATTAGCTTCTTACGAAGACTGTGCATACGGAGCAATGCAATGTCTCTTGTTTCTGGCAAGGGTCCAAGATTGTCGTGCAGAGGCAGTGGCACCTCATAACCCCCCTCTACAGTTCTAACCCCCTTTGAATTAGATCCAGCCATTTCTTATCTTCTGCAGACATTTCCCTTTTGGGAGATGCCATGTCCTGGAAGTCTCTATTATAATCTTCCACCAGCATGCGGTCCAACTCCAAACGCCTGCTAGTACTTGGATCCTATTGATGTGCTCTTGACACCTCTTGTCCTTTGCCCCACAGACTGCCCAGCCCAATAATGTTTGTATGGCATGTGGCTCATGGAGGTGGGTTGAGTTAATGACTTCCCTCGGCTCAAGTAAGTGAGGAACATTGTTCCCAATTAACAAACCCACTTCGGCATCCACATCTGGGATATCTATTTCTCGCAGATGTGGCCAGCGTTCCAGATCTCCGGCCCTGAGCACATCACACTCATCGATAGGTATGCGGGAGGTGCTCAACACTAGGGGGAGTGTAATGCAATTCTTACCCTCATAGTCTAATACTGACAATCCTGAGACTAGGCTACATGCAATTTCCCCTGTTCCATTGTCTTCATTAATGCCTCTGAACAAAAGCATGTAGAACTCCCATTGTCCAAAAAGGCCCTCGTCACAAACCTCCCTTCCTTCCCTTGACCTAACCCTTATGGGCACAACTGACATCCCTGTGCCAGCACTACCCCCCTTAACTGCTCTGAACATAGCAATTTTGTCATGCTTACCTTCCCCCTGAACCACTAAGGCCCTATTTGCGCTCTCTGGTTCCACCACTTCTGCTTCCTGGTGTCGGTGCAACAGAGTTGGATGGTTTTTGTTACACACATTGCACCTTTTCCTGTACCTGCAATACTGGGACATATGACCATTTCTCAAACAACTAAAACAAAGCCTCAATTCCTTAATGGTGTTTAGTTTGTCCTCATGTCCCATTTTAGCTATTTGGTCGCATTCATCTATTATATGTGGTCCTTTACAGTGCCAACATGAAAGTGGAGCCTCCCCAATTTTGTTACATGAAATTTCTTTCCTTGCACTCGTTAAACCCTGTGATTTGCTTGGTGCTGAACCCTCTCCTAACCCAGGGGTGGCCCCCTTTTTACCACTCTCGAACAGGTGGCGTCCAAACAAGGGATTTTTTAAGACCCTAGCCTCCCCTTCAATGAAACTAACTAAATCATCAAACTGTATGGTCTGCTTCTTCTCACTAATTATCTTGTCGGCAACTCTACACCATCGGTCCCGCACACTAGATGGGAATTTGCTCAGGATCAACCTCATTGTTTTTGGGTTCTGCAATTCGGCGACACCATAAGGGACGCACGAAATTGCATTTCTGCAGGTTTTTAGCATCACCGCATACTCATCAAAGTCCTCTGCATTATTCTCCCCCATGTCCTTCCATTCGCCAGATTACCTTATCCACGTATGCGGTGGCTATTGCTCAAGGTTGCCGTATCGCTCCTCCAGCAATTTTCTTGCCTGCCTATAGCCCTCTGAAGCATCTAAGTGGAGGCAAGCTGCCACTATCTCATTTGGCCTACCTGTTGTGTATAAATCCAGATACCTCAGCCTTTCCTTATCATTTGTCAGCTGGCTGCTAAATATGTCGTCGAACTGAGCGGATGAACCTAAAGTACTTTGTATAATCTCCATCAAACTTAGCCATATCCTGCTTGGGCATCAAGCCTTTGAGGCTGCAAGAGATTAATGTCTGCAAGATTTCCTTATTACTTAAGTCCCCTTGGTTATTCCCACCTGAGCTAACTTCAGGCGATACTGCACCTAAGCCCATGGGTTGTTCACTCCTGTCCATGTCAGGGTCTATGTGTTCCCTTATCCTAGTGACGGGAGCTATTTCTCTATTATTTTCATCAAATTGTTGTAAAACCTTCTCCTCTGCCACCACCTCAGCTATCTCTGCCTCCAACCTAAGCTTCTCCCTCCTCTGTCTTAAGGCTTCTTCCTCTCGCTCTATGGCTTGCAGCTCTTCCAACTTCTGTAATTTTGCCAACACACGCCTACTCCCAGTAGAACTCACGCTTGACTGTTTAGAGCCCCCTGAAGCAACAGATTGCCTACCCATAACTGATGCGCTATCCCCCACATTTAAATGTTCCTCCTCCTCTGGGATTGGCCCAATGTCCTCTCCTGCCTCTTGGTCCTGATTGATCTTACTGTTCTGCCTGACCTCGAGTTCCTTCAAAAATTCCTGAACACTCCTGCCCTCCTTCTCTAGTGACTCGCTCAGACGCTGATACAATGCAGATTTGTTCCCCCCCATTGGGAGGCTTCTAGCTCTCAAACCCTCCCTCAATTGCACAACTTTAAAGGTCTCCATTTTCCTGGATTCAGCTCTGGCCACTCCCTCTGAACTAACGAAATTCCCTAGTCGAACTGTAGCTGACCTAACCAAGGAGTTGCCAAAACCCGCACCACTCCGTGAAGACAACTACCAGTACCTTACTCAGTTGCGACGTCACAAAGATCCTTCAAGTCTAGGGAGCAACCCTGAATGCAACAATGTCTCGTGTCCCAGCCTTATTTACTTAAGCCTTAGTGCAAGCGGCAATTACGACTGTGGGAAATCATCCTACGAACCTGAATTAATACACCATGAGGCTTAAACATGTTGCACTGCTCTCCCGACTCGAGCACGCCTGCCCCTCTAATTGCTATTAACCCTGTACCGTGGTTCATCAGGGTCCCTAGCTGGGACACCACGATCCTAACCAAACTTTTCGTTACCCCCCCCCCCCCCTCCCCCCCAACCCCAAAACACGATCTTGAGCCCCTCAAAATTTGCCACAATCAGCCCCACTTGCCCTGGAAACTCACCCAGATGTAGTTTGCATGCCCCACAAAATTATGCCCCTCCCTGAAGAAATGGCACAAATCCGGGCACCATCACAACCTATAGCTATATATATATATATATATATATATATATTTTTTTTTTTTTACAAAAGGTAAGATTGTAAGAACCCTAGTTAAATACAACCTACACACACAAACCACTGCCCAGCAATCAACAATTCCCACATTAAATGACCCAAATGTTTTTACGCATGGTTACCAATGTGCAAGATTATCTGCTGAATAATTCTCCAAACCAAAATTAATTGCCCAACCCTGAATAGTTCTCCAAACAAATTATTTACCCAACTTGAATATGATCCAAAACAACATTAGTTGCTCTACTTAACCAGTCCCTCTTACGACGCCAGTAGAATAAATTTGAGCAGCCATCAGAATCTTAAACTTAAGGTCTCCCCTCCTCCATAACTGTTAAATATTAATGACGTACTCCAAATTCGTTAAGATTCGCTCATGAACATTTTAATCCCTTCGTTGCAGAACCACCATATGCCTGATAAAACTTGACTCATGTGACACCTTTAACAATCGCGCCCAAACTTTCGGCGGTACACAACATTAAACACGAACTCTTAGCATTCGTTGCGGAACCACCATGGCCCCGACAAATAATTGCATTGGTGACGGCACTACCACTAAATACGCCTAACAATGCCTTAAAGAAATGGATCCAACAATGGCTTCTTATTTGTGTAGACTTAGCCTAGCTTTCCTCGCACTCCTGGTCTTCTTTGGGCGCAGCGTGGTAGCGGACGTCCTTTGAAACCAGCCTCATTTCCTCGTCTTCTCCGCACAGCTTCGCCAGAGGGGTGGTAGCCGATTTGTGACTGTGGGCGGCCCAACGTGGGTTTGAGTGATACGCGACTGTCTTATAGTTCCTTTATTACAATCGGTCACTGAAAAATGAACAAACATAAATATTCACAGTGGTGACAATTTTGCCATTTTAGTTAAATGATAACTCCTTAACACTAGAACAGGTAAATCCCTTAACTCACATTAGAATCAATTTCTCAGTGATCACAATGGTTAAAATAACAATAATTGCACATAGAATCTTTAAGAAATATACCTAGGCATTACCATGCACTTCGAGGAACCAAAAATGTCATGAGCGATCTCTTAACAAAATAATACTCTTACTTACCAAATCGTTTGCTTTCCCACCGTAAGGACCGTCCGTCTTAATCCCCTCGTGGTCCACTGCCTACATTCCTGAAGGGGAACGGCATCGTAATTTGTGCACATGACCCCTAACGACACTTGTTAAACGAGCCTATATTTCCATCATATTCACTTCTCTATTTAGGACACTTGTTAAACGAGCCTATATTTCCATCATATTCACTTCTCTATTTAGGACACTTGTTAAACGAGCCTATATTTCCATCATATTCACTTCTCTATTTAGCTATCAACTGTTATTCATCAGCAACAACCCTCTCTTAGCTCTTAGTTTATAGAATCTCAGTACACTGCAATGCTTACCTCCTAAATCGCTTAATTTCCTCAAGGCCATGCACATCCGTCTGCTTCTAGGTTTAAAACACAAAGCGAGCTTCCCTCCCACGCACTTGACCAGGCGGCGGGAAACCGAGCCGATGGTTCCTTTTTCTTGCTCGTCATGAAGGGAGAGAGGAAGTAGGGAAAGCGTCCAAAATCATCCTTAGTGCCCACAAAAGGGAACTTGTTCACTCGTAAATAATTTTTTTTTTTTTTTTTTTATGGGACAAGAGTATACGCTTATGTCTTATATCGAGTGGCCCGAAATTCAATTACCAAACTTTTCTTTACCACAAAAACAGCTGTTTTTCATCGCGCAGCGGACATATTGTTAACAGTCGCGCAGAGAAGATGCCCAAACTTTCCCGCGTCGACAATCTACAATGGCAGATGAAGTCCTTTTTACTTACATATATTAGGCAACTCAAAGTTTTTATAAAAAAAAAAAAAAAAAAAAAATCCCATCTTTTCAAATGCATTTATCCATTTCTTTCACATCTGATGAAAATTCCTCAAATTCCTCACAATTATTCCCAAACCAAATCTAATTCATTCGTTATTAAAATCGCCCAAGTCTCGTCTTTATGAATAATTTGCATTTCCTTTAAAGAACCCTTTACCATAAAGGTATTAGGAGATCTTGGCCAGATCTAAACTTCCTCATTGGACGAGTGGTTTGCGCACTCGCCCACCAATATGCTAGCCCGAGTTCGCTTCCGCCTGCCGCCACTGAGGAACCAGAGGAATTTATTGACAGTGAATAGAAATTAATTTCTCGATATAATGTGGTTCGGATCCCACAATAAGCTGTAGCTCCCATTGCTGAATGCGGAAATAAAAATCTAATCCTTCGGGCTAACACTAGGAGAACTGTTAATCAGTTTGGTTTGGTTAAAGTAAGATATGCTAAACCAGATCTAAATTATTGATGAGCGTCTGTTGTTTTTAAGTCAAGGTGAATAATGCCATAGATAAACGCGGTTGTGTTTGGGAATTAATTACAAACTCTCTTTAAGAATTATCTAGAGGAGAATGCAATTCATGCACACGAACCTGATGATAAAATAAAGTCCTGCCAATGACACAATAACTGAGATCATTCTTCAGCGATGCTGTCTCTTTCTTTCGTAGCTGGTGTGGAACTCCCCTCAACTGCTTGCGAAATGGCAGTTTTTTTTTATTCGTATTATTATTCAAACAGTCTTGAAACGAAGTAGTTAATGAAAACCGTTAATTTCAGCAAACTTTTTCAGAGAGAGAGAGAGAGAGAGAGAGAGAATAATAGTAGTACTGTCTTCTAAATATAAAAGAAAATCCTGCCTGTACACCAAACCAACGTCAAAGCATAACAGCGCAGAATTCTTTGCACAAAGTAGCATTAGTTCAACCGCGAGAATCTCACACCATTTGCGTCTCGCCAGGAGCATCGTTTACACATTTCGCAAAAGGTCGAGAGCAGGATATCAACGTCACTCCAACAAAAGGTTACACGCGAGTGATGGTATACATAAAAGAAATGCTGTGTCTGCCATTCGTACGATTGCGGATTCCCGGGAAGCTGGGAATGGGAATAACGTAAAAGCTAAAATGACACTCCTGGAATCCTTTTTCTTACATCGAGAATATCATAAGGGTAATGGGCGTCTATTCCGAGGGGGGGAGGGGGTTTGGGGGATGGCTCTTTTCAATGGAGCAGTATGCTTCGATAACAAGGTCGGAATTTTGCTTGACTATTTCATTGGGCTGGGGACTGAGACTTACTTGTAATTTTCGAATTACAATCGAGCGTCCTCTCTCTCTCTCTCTCTCTCTCTCTCTCTCTCTCTCTCTCTCTCTCTCTCTCATTTTGGAGAGCAACTACGACAACCAGAAAATAGTTTCCATCCATTTATTTGTCTATGTTTTATTCTTCGACAGTTAAGTATTGCATATTGTATTTTCGGTAAAGATATAGATTGAGGATTCATTGAATATGTTTATGAGATGTTTTCATATCTTCAGAATGGAATATTAGAGAATGAAGTAATTATTCCTGCTTTGTATGTATATGTATATGTATGTATATGCATATATATATATATATATATATATATTATATATATATATATATTATTATATATATATGTGTGTGTGTGTGTGTGTGTGTGTGTGTGTGTGTGTGTGTGTATACGCGTTGTGGGTGTGTGAATGTACACATACTTGTGCATCTGGGAAAAGGTGAAGATGAGAAGCGTTATTCAATAACAGCACATAGAAATATAGTTCCGAAGTGATTCCTAGCATAGCTCATGAGACCAACCCACTGAATGCAACAGGTATTAACAGCTACATAATTGGCAAATGCGTGCAGGAAGAACTGAACCCGCCAATGTTCAGTTATACCTGCGCAGGCAAAACTGAACGTTAGTCGGTTCAGTTTTGCCTTCACAGGCCAACTATACAGGTATAACTGAGCAAGATATAACTGAACGTTACTGGCGGCCTTGATGAGGACTGTTGTCTCAGAGGACTAAATTTACTGAGCGCTATCTTCACTGACTACTACGTTGATTGCATCTTACATTAAATGAGTTGAATACTAAATGTAATGAAATCTTTCCCCAATATTGTTTCCTATGCTTATTTTCATGTTCCGCTGGTAATTCATGTTTCGCAAGCAACGTATTTCGTCCATCCGTGAATGCCATAGTCTCGAGTAATAATAAAGACACCGCTTTAGATGCCAGTCACTCGAAAAATGGAAAGGTTGCAAGGATTTTTCCACTCAGAATTCTTCTTCCCTTGGGATTCATGTCTTCAGTTTGGTAAGCACAATGCAGAATTCACATCCATGCATTTGCATTTGACTAAATTTAGGTGCTTGCATGGGTCAAAGAGAAATGCATGCACCTTGCATTAAATTAAATTCGTGGTATGACGTATACGTGTACAGCTTGATTTTAATTTTCAAAATAATGAGTGCGTATGTTAATCATGATAATATTTCGGTAATATTTGATACCGAGGTACAAAATAACGCTGATGTATCCATATATTAAAGAGGAATTGAAGCTCCTTTTGAATTCTTTTAAACAAATGTTTGAATGTCACCTAACTGAGTCCGAAACCTTTACCCAAATAGAAAAAAATGTTAATAATGAAATAAAAATTTGAACGTAATGTTGAAATTTTTATTCCATTATTAACATAATTCCAATCGAATTCATCACAGCATAAAGAAGCGA
This sequence comes from Macrobrachium nipponense, assembly GCF_015104395.2. Taxonomy (NCBI): domain Eukaryota; kingdom Metazoa; phylum Arthropoda; class Malacostraca; order Decapoda; family Palaemonidae; genus Macrobrachium; species Macrobrachium nipponense. The sequence continues at coordinate 15,214,734 of NC_087204.1, read as the reverse complement.
AACCGGCCATAATTCCTGGAGAATTGGGGTTAATCCCGTAATTCTCCAAATTCATTTTTGCATAAACTAATAAAAGTTCTCCCTCATTTTAACTGATTATTATGTGGAGTTAACTGTGCGTTAAGTGGGGGGTTGGGGGTGAGGGGTGGGGAAATATGATGAAATCCTGGAAATTGTAGCAGGTCGTTTTTAATTTTTTTTTTTTTTTCTGTGGCATGTTATCGTCCGGGTAGTTCCAGAAAGCAATTGTATTTCCCGATAAGAGTTTCAGTTATAAAACGCGTAATACCCATTTCATGTGGAGCATTGGTGGTTATACGAGGAGAGAAATATTTTC
>NC_087204.1:15211483-15213897 GCF_015104395.2 Macrobrachium nipponense | reverse complement strand
CGCCATGTCAATGAGGTTGCAACCCCGCCAGTAATACGACAGGTCGTCCTCAGCTCATACCGGCAGTACCGAGCGTAGTCCACCGTCTCGTGTACCAGGTATTCCAGCAATTCCCGCGTCAGGAAAGCTGGATGAACCCCAAAACAGTCAGGGGTACTGGTACGGTGATCCCAGGGGTTGCCGTGAAGGGGTGCATGTTAGGAGGGGTGGGGTCCTCCGTCCACCCCTCGTCACTCTCCGACCTTCACCTTGGCTGGCGCGACGAGCCGACCTTCTACGTGCCCGTGCCCACGCACGCGCACGGGTGCGGGCACGATATTGCACTCTACCCTCCCCCGTTGTTGGCCCCATCACCCTCACTTAGGCCCTCACTTTCTGTATCGTTCTCTGCGATAAAACTTGACCCCGTATCCCCATCCTCCCCCTCCTCAGATTCCCCCTCGTAAGCACTGAACCCACTGAATTCGAGCTCACTTTCGGGATGTGAGCCTCGAACGGACATTGGGGGCATATTCATCCTCACTTTCATCGGGACTGATGTCCTCATTTACTCGATGACCATCCACCATCAAACTAAGACTTGCGACATGTTCCCGATCAAGCTCCGATAGATATTCATCTATGTCCCTGGTTGGAGGCCTCCCAAATGCTTACGAATGCCCCTAAGGACGCCCACATGCTTCCTAGGGGTAACCAAAGGCATACGCTGTGTTCCTAAAACACTTTCAGCCACACGTGGCCGCACAGAACGGCCTTGAGGCACGGGGTCATGCCAGCATCCAGGTCCAAAACTCGCCTTACACGATCCCTTCCGACGGGTAAAACGCGCCTTTCGCGGTCCACACGTCGTTGAGACATATCTAGGAATGTCCTGTAGCAACACAAATGCTCCAAGTCTCGCACAAGTCCAGAAAAACACGCTTCTGACGAAAGATCGCTCTCGGATGATGCGCTACTGATGCTGGCTGGAGCGAGAAGATGGGATATCGCGCATGCGCACTTGGGTCACGCTTCAAAACAAAACAAGGCCTTGATCCGTGAACTCCCACCATCCCCCAAGGCGCGTGATTCAAAAGTTTTAGGCTGGTAGGCCTATAAGTATTTTTCCGCGAATTTAAAAAAAATCTTTTGTATGTCGACGTAAAATACGTCCAGTCGGCACCCGAGAGACAAAAAATGTTGACGTAAAATACGTCCAGTCGGCGTTTAAGGGTTAATCCCCGTAGTTTTTCTAACTTTTTTTTCTCTTTTTTTTGGGTGTGCATCTCTACGTTCTAATAATTTAGCTAAATGTCCCTACGCTTGGCAACACTGGGTGAACGAGTTATAAAACAGAATTACCAGCTTCATTAACGAAAGGTGAAGAAATTTTCCGGTATAATTTGTATTCAAAACAGAAAAAAGGTCGTTCAAAAGCTATTAAGTAAAACATTTATATCATTAAGAATATAGCATAAGTTTATTATACGACTCAATCAATGATTTACAAATATTAAAATTTTTTAGGATGTTTGGTACCCTTGATTACTTCGCAAACATTACACCTCGGTATCTGGACACTTTACGTGTCGCCAGCAACCATATATCGAAATGCAATTTTCTCTCTTCAGGAAGAGAAAGGCACTTTCTTATTTATTTAATGTTTACTCAAATGCTAATAACTGAATAATTACATGCTTGGTAGTAACGTTTACTTTAACTTCAAATTAAAAGTAAATAATAATACGAACAAAGCAATTTCTTGTTCGACTCCACGAAGTGTATATTCTATTTACCCCAAAAAATAATAATAAAAAAGGGTATTGCCAAACCAACAAACATTACTGAAAGGTACCTTACGTCGTACTTTCAACATAAACTAAGGAGTCTGTCAGTTACTTTTCTTTAGACATAATACCACATAAGTTGAAAGATCCAGCATGAGAAATGTTGGTCACAAGTCTCCAAGGATCAGCATATACTTCAGAAAGTTGTGAACCCTTTGCATTCCATGAAATATATCTGTTCATAGTAGTGTCATCCACCTTGACATCATATAAAATAGCTGGGAGAGGAATCCTGCTAATATCTTTCATCATATATTCTCTCTCTCTCTCTCTCTCTCTCTCTCTCTCTCTCTCTCACACACACAACAGACCAATAGAGTATGGTCTGTTTTGTTCCTTTATATAATACTATTAGCTTTTATAGCAAGGCGAAAGTTAGCTCTCTCTCTCTCTCTCTCTCTCTCTCTCTCTCTCTCTCTCTCTCTCTCTCTCTCTCTCCTTGATCTTTTTAAACTTCTACCAAATATCTAGATACAGAGACACAATTACAGATTACAAACCACGAAAAACGAGGATGAATTTTGATAGCACGACTACAAACACCAAAATACAAAACGTATTCTAGAGGAAACCGCGGCCCCCCCCCCC
>NC_087204.1:15206483-15208983 GCF_015104395.2 Macrobrachium nipponense | reverse complement strand
AATTCCTTCCATTAGAAGTAGTCCAAATTCCTTTTCAAGTTTACTCGAGATATCCTGAAGGTGGAGGGACATGTCTGTGCAAAACTAGGAGAGAAATAATTAAAATGAGATGCATAAAAAGGTAACTTACACAAAAAAATCTTCCATAACCATCAGTCTTCGAATGAGTAAGAGTGGCGAAAAGCTCATACTATATCCAAGGACACGCCAGACAAGAAGACGAAGAATAATCATTATGAAGGTATGGTAACGAAATTTTACCACGATCCCTGCTATAAGCATGAGGCAGCAGGTGCATTAGTTTCTCTTTCAGATAACAAATGAGAGGGTATATGAGAAAGTAATTTAAGCCAGAATTGTGTTACACTAATTCCAAAGGAGTCATTGTCCACCTATGTAAAATTTAATTTCACAAACGCTTTCAAATGGTAATTAGTTTCATTTATTACGGACATTTCATTCGTACCTCATTTCAATTTACAACAAAACGCGAAAATCATGATTGGGTGAAATTACCGCTCATTATTTTCACGAAGACTGGATTGAGTTTATTTCACCAAGAATACAAATATGATTAAAACATGTGGAGTGAAATATACTGAATTTTAGCAGCAACAGGTACCCGCTCTCTCGTGGCTCTTTTGAAAGGGACCTGGAATTCTCCCGACCGGTTTCGCGACTCCAGCAAAACGAAGAAAGAAACCAAATGGAATGGTATACCTATTTAGCCGTAAATTCTCTCTCCTCTCTCTCTCTCTCTCTCTCTCTCTCTCTCTCTCTCTCTCTCTGAAGACTAAGCGTTGCAGAAGATCTATCGCCCCAATATCTTAGCCTGGAATATCCTACGAAATCAAAAAGCAAGCGTGCAAAGTCCAGGTTACCGAACGAAGGAAAAGTTTTCCTGGAATCTCCCAAGACAGATCTTTGCTGCGAATTGAATCCCAAGGAGAAGGCATGCTGCTATTCACTTGTGTCGCAGACAGGGCTCCAAATCTATGTCAATGTTTTGTCAATGGTTTTTTGGTCTCGATTACTTCCTACTTAATTTCTAATTATTTTTCTTTAATGAGTTCCATCATTCAAAACCAGCCGCCTTGCTATAAGATCATACTCTTACGAACAATTTCCAAACTACAATTTCTTTGTTCTGGAATGCTATGATATTAGGAGCCTTCGTTAACTGAGTGTTGTTTATTGTTTACGTGTATAAATGGGTACAACCGAAGTGCTGCTTACTGTCCTTTCTTCTGCAAGATTTAACTTAATAATTGTGCTCAGGTACGCTTTGCTAAATGACTTTTGCGTGGAATAATTAGCGTCTTACACCAATAAACAAATCTTCTCTCAAATATTTACAAATTTACGTTAATCATTGTATTTCTGAATGAGTCGATTATTGCCAATACACCGTATCTTACTTTGTCTTATTAGAGATGCAGAGAAAATATAGATAGCTGCGTTGATAAAAGGAGGAAGTAAAAACAAAAGAGGTAAAACAGGAGAGAGAGAGAGATGAAAAGAGAGAGCGCGAGAGAGAGAGAGAGATAATAGAGAGAGAGTGAGTAGAATGAAGGTCTCGATTTCAAATGTCTATACCAATTTCTTATCCCTGCCTACGAATTGATTCGAAAGAATTAAATATTTTAATTCGCTCAAGATTTAGGAACAGAAAGAGAATATATTTATCTAGCGGGGTTTAAAATATATACGCTACCCCATTTTCTATGGATGTTGAGAAATTATCACCGATGTATTTAATACCATTAACTGTACAGGAAATGTTACGCATGAACACACTTTCTTGACTATACCAGCATACACATGAGTTAACCGTCTCACTTTATGAATAATAGCATCAGCTAAGATGAGAATACAGTCAACATAAAAGGACGAGGGAGAGAAAAATGATAGGGAGAAAAAATGCAGCAACGAAGAGAGACCTTCATTTTGCAGTATATGTAAGCACGTCTACCCAGAGAGAGAGAGAAGGAGCGGAGGGGGGTGGGGAGAGGGGGTGCAGACGTCTTTCCGAGAAACTCAGAGATAATTCGTTGGGCCAAAGTTAAAAATAATGTTGAGCGGTATACATTATATTTGATGTGTAAATATGTCGTCTCTATATGGCATAATATACTGTTCTTCTTCTTCTTCTTCTTCTTCTTCTTCTTCTTCTTCATCTTCTTATTATTATTATTATTATTATTATTATTATTATTATTATTATTATTATTATTATTATTATTGCTGGATATATGCGTATACATTCCTTAGTATAGAAGCAGAATGGCAACACCCCCCCCCCCCACCCCCCCCCCAAAAAAAGAAAAAAAAAAAACAAGAAGAGAGTAAAACGGAAGCAGAACCATCTATATCACGATTAAGCAATTGCATCTTAACAGGGGTGGCTCAAGGGATAAAAAGCACAGCAACGGTCACTCACAATTTCGCTCGCTCCCATCCTGCACTTCCTCGACTAGACTATCTTTATTTCTTTATTTCC
>NC_087204.1:15143983-15201483 GCF_015104395.2 Macrobrachium nipponense | reverse complement strand
TACTTTATTCGTTGTTATCTTATATACTTTGACTTTACACACATAAAATAATTTATTACTTTGTAAGTACAGTTCAATGAAAAGGATAATCACAGAAAATGTGGACTTCCAGAAATTTGGGGTGGGGGGTGGGGGGCGTTCGACGACCCCACCGCTCACTCGGTACGGGCCTGGAATATAGTTACTCATAACAATAATTACTGGTATAGATATCGCGACTCAGTCACTTTGCTATGATGGTGTTGATTTGATCGACTATAGTCCATTCACATAAGGTAGATCCTTGTGCCTACGAGACGTTTGTTTGGCGGCCTCTGATTGGCTGGTACCGGGAGGCAGACTGCTCGCTCAGTGGGTCATATTTTCGTTTATAACTTAGAAAACTAGCATTATGTTTACATTTCTTCACTTATCTCACGTTTTCCAAAGATAGAAAAGTTTTGGTCATACCAAAGGATTCGGTATTAAATGTACAATAAATTAATCGTTTCATGAAGTCAATAAGTTAAATACAAAGGAATTACAACGAGTAGAAGAGAAGAGAGAAGCATTTCATTCTTTATACCTGTTTTTATTTACCGTCGGATTTTGCATAATTCATAAGATAAGATAAAATAAAACCTTGTGTTTTTAAACAATAAAATCACCCTGAATACGCTGGTGCTTTCAGATTTTAGATGCGTGTAATATGTAAAGAGAAAATGGAGAATATGTGTAATTATGTTGCATCCGTACTTGACTCGGTTGACAGTCGCGCTGAGAGACGCAAGATACCGTGGGGTCTGGCCCTCTCAGCTAGAGCCGTTGGCAGTTGCCAATTGGCGATATGAGAAGTTTGCAGTTTCGAGAATATGTATTTACCGAATTATTATGTCATTACATTTTCTGTAAATGAATGCATAGATTTCCCATTATGACTTTCGAACATTTTTACTCAAATATCATATATGTCCGTATTTCTGGACATATCTGATAAAAAAAAGTAAATAATCAGATGGATGCGTCTGGGTGTTATTTTCAATTTAGTCTAGGTGAGAAATAAGCATGCTCTATGAGGCTCACTGATAAGTAACAGAACTTGTTTCTCTGACCAATAACATCAAAAGCTTATGGTTTTCATATGTTCCCTCAATAAACAAAAGTACATCTGTTTATTTCTTACCATAAAATTTGTTGACGATGTAACGAATATAATATTCTGTCTTTTTCAGAATTTCTTGAGTTACTCTTACACCAGAATGTTTATCTCCTTTATATACATGTTACACTTGACAACACGTCTACAACAATGTTTAGCAAAAATTTGCTTAGTTTTCTCCTGAGGTAGTTCATTATTCTTGAATTATTTAATTCATACCTGAGTTAGAATAGCCCCCGTAACCGTTCCCAACCTCACCCCTCACATTGTATATATATATATATATATATACTATATATATATATATATAAATAGTATATATATATATATATATGTACATGTAGGATAATGAGATTAATCAGAAGACTGTTATATCTTCATCTTTTTAAACAAAAGAATGGGAATTCATGCAGATGTATTATGTCATAAGCACAAAAGAAAGTCATACACAGTAGCTTACATTGGTATGTCATTAGGCTATCGATATGAACAAAAAGTTAATTAATATCTTACAAATTCTGGTGTAAGAGTAACTCAAGCAATTCTGAAAAGACAGAATCCATCTGATTATTTACTTTTTTTTATCATTTATGTCCAGAAATACGGACATATATGATATTTGAGTAAAAATGTTCGAAAGTCATAATGGGAAAGCTATGCATTCATTTACAGAAAATTTAATGACATAATAATTCGGTAAATATTAAATATCCTCGAAACTGCAAAGTTCTCATATCGTCTCTCGGCACTACTGTCAACCGAGTCAAGTACGGATGCAACATAATTAGACATATTCATTTTCTCTTTACATATTACACGCATCTAAAATCTGAAAGCACCAACGTATACAGGGTGATTTTATTGTTTAAAAACACAATATTTTATTTTATTTTGATCTCATGAATTATGCAAAATCCGACGATAAATAAAAACAGGTATAAAAAATGATGTTTCTCTCTTCTCTTCTACTCGTTGTAATTCCTTTGTATTTTAACTTATTGACTTCATGAAAAGATTAATTAATTGTACATTTAATACCGAATCCTTTGGTATGACCGAAACTTTCCTATCTTTTGTAAAACGTGAGATAAATAAAGAAATGTAAACATAATGCTAGTTTTCTAAGCTACAAACGAAAATATGACCCACTGAGCGAGCAGTCTGCCTCCCGGTACCAGCCAATCAGAGGCCGCCAAACAAACGTCTCGTAGGCGCAAGAATCTACCTTATATGAATGGACCATAATTTACCAAATAAAAATGTCAGCGAAAACGCTTTTAAATCACCTAGTTCTTTCAACCTTCATAATGAGGGAAATCCATTAGTCTTTACAAATGTAAATGACGAACTTAATCCGACACCCTTTCCATCTCAACTTCCCATGTTCGCTTTAATGAACAGGGCGAATTTTCTCTGGAAAATCAACAGCGCCGCTGGAAAGACTCCGGGAGAGCATTTTTTAATGCTCCAAGTTTCTCCGAAGATGAGAAAATGTGGATGGAAGTTTATCAACTAGAGTCTTTATATTTCTCTATCCATTTCTATCTCAATTAAACTCCATCTGTTCCTCTTCTCAGGCCAAAACGTAAATCGATGTTTGCGCAGATGAAGAATTCTGTTCTTGAGAACAAAATCCTTAATAAGCTTCACACTTTTTCGGGCCTGGGCTAGAAAAGTAAATTTGGTCGACTTCACTTTTGGCATTTGTTCTTTATAAGCCATAAAACCTCAGGACTATTCTGTTCTGAATCCTGATCGCTGCCTGAAGAATGATTTAAGGACCCCATATACTGAACAACTGTCTGAACGATTGTCGTTATCGACCCACAGGCACACTATTCATACAGTATGAACGATCTCCGCACCGATTTCAGTCTGAACAGAGATTTTGTCTCGAGAAGACATGGCATCATCTCTAGAAGAGACGCGCGCGATAGCGTTATATCGGCTGACAAACCCAACAAGGCCAATACAATGGCAACCCATACATTGAACGATCTGTGCATGACACAGGCTTATGTCGCAAGCAAGCAACCTGGTCGTGACAGATTCCCGCCAAGATCGTTAGACACGAAGCACCGCCCACTTTTGCATTCAGACAAGCCCATACACAGTGTTTTTTTTGCGAACGATACAGACAGTCGTTCAGACAATCGTTCAGTGTATGGGGGCCTTTAGACTCATCGACCCAAATTCCATGCATAACAATAGTTTGCACCATCGGTTTTTTGAGTGTTAAAGGAAGTTATTCATTTGGACGTGAAGAAAGAAATGCGAAAAAGATGAAAATCTTCCTTAGAGGTAAGTTTCCCTTTGAAAAATTCTCACATTTTCTCGTTCTTATACATATTTCAGTCCACCACAACCCACTTTGCTCTTCCCAACAACAATCCACGAAAAAAACATCGTCAGGCAAAGCAACAAGGTGGTTAGAGGCCTCGAACCGAGTCGAATGATTTATGAATTGAAGGGGGGGGGGGGGGGGGGGGGGGGGGGGGGGGGGGGGGGGGGGGGGGGGGGGGGGGGGGGGGGGGGGGGGGGGGGGGGGGGTGTAATTCAATGCCTCCGTGGAATTAGTTACCCGTCCATAACAAGGGCTCTCGGTACCTGGTTCCTGGAAGCCTAAAGAGCGAGAATCTCTTATCAGTAGTGTTTAGGCTTCCAGAAACCAGCGGCCGAAATCCCCTTTAGTGAGAAGCATTCACATCGGCGGCTTTGTCAGTGACCTTGGCTGATTCGTCATGAAAGCGAAACAATAACCTATAAACAATAGTCTCTTCTGATGATGAATTTCTCACAAATTTCGGGCTCTGGCTTGAGAGCAAAATTACCTTCACTTCGCAAAGCGATTTCTTGTGCAGTATGTTTTCACTCCTTTTGGTTAACATTAACAGGTTATGCCATTGACACACATTCTGAACGAAACTCACTAAAAAGTTCAAGTTATAAAATGAAACGATTCACGGACTCTTTGGGTTACAATTGATTTCCATTTTTGGACAGACTTATATACCACTAAAGTGAAGACTGTTCCATATTTTGTTATGTGACCTATCAATGCGTACTTACTATAAAAAACATTTTTTGTAGTTGTTTATTGGTTCATTAATTATCCTGTGAATTATTAGTGAAAGCGGTATTTCCATTGATTACTGGTGCTTTCAAATACTTGTCGATGTTCAGAATAGGGGTGATGTAGACATGACCGTTTAAAAAATTCTACCCTAAATCTTTCTAAGGCCAACAATGCTGTCCAACGGCACGCGAGTTCCTGCGACCAAAGGGAACTTTTACAGCTCGTAGTACACAGGAAGAAGAAAACGCTGCCTGTCTCCCTGCTGATGGTCTCGAGAGAGAGAGAGGTACGAATTTTTGCAGACTACTACCGCTGGGTCTATGTATAGTCTTGACAGAAGTCAGGCATGAATTTCAGTGTAATCTTCTACTGCCACCTCGAAACCAAATAAGGTTATAATATATGTATGTATGTATGTATGTATATATATATATATATATATATATATATATATATATATATATATATATATATATATATATATATATATATATATATATATGACTTTGAAATGTGTTGCGTCCCAATGGTATAAACACCCACTGAGGATCTCCTGATAGCGTTCAGCAGCGTTGATCCAGCATTATTCCCTCGATAAAGTAAAGTTATCCAGTTCGTCCTAACAAATCTAAATGCAAATTATAACATGCATAATAAATGAGGATTACCCGTCACGACACAAAAAGAGCAACATCCCATTTGAATGAGAGAGGGGCATTGGATAACCATGCCAAAAAATAAATAAATAAATAAATTAACAATTAAATAAAAATAAATAAATAAATGTTCCAAACCTGTAAACATGTTTTCCTAATTCGATCAGCCATTGAAGATCTCCAAACCATACAACATTTTATCTAAACAGGAAAAATATAGAGAATGCTTTCAACGCATTGATACCTTGATGTTCCTTTTTTTGTCTCGGGTTGCAAACATTTTGCAACGCTTATAATGCATTCTAGTAATGTATTTGTTGAATTTGTTACCACTTACAAGAGTTAGAATAATATAAAAAAGGGTCGCCTGTATACAGGACGATCTTTGAGACTAACAGAACGTGTTTGAATTGGGCCATGATCGTCGTATTCCTCAAATAACATATCTCGTTTCTCTTGTATTCATGGCTCCTTCTCTCTCTCTCTCTCTCTCTCTCTCTCTCTCTCTCTCTCTCTCTCTCTCTCTCTCTCTCTCTCGTGTTTTCTGAAGGTTAACGATATTATCCCTGTTTCCCTCCATTTCCCAGGGTTCTTTTCCTTCCTGAGTTTAAATGAAGCTTAATTGGAGAAGAAGAGGAAATCATTAACCTGCTTCTCAGGGCTTGAAAAAGGGCCGAAACACTGCATTGAATTTACAGTTCTGAGTGGGAGGACAGACTTGAAGTAATATTAAAATATAATGAACTTTAGATAGTTTTTTGGTCCATGTTGAAACTGAAAAGGAATTATTGTTCTGAGATAAAAGTGAATTATGTCTCTTTAACTCTCATGCGAATTAGTGAAGGGTAAGAAGAATTATGGAAAATAGCATTATACATAATAGCTCTTATTATTTGCTATTTTTATAAATAATGAATTTTATTTTCTCTTATGAATTACCTATTTCCCACTCCATCCATCCAAGTCCCCCCTCCTTGCAGAGTTTTTAATCTTAACATACAAAAAAACATATGCATATAATTATCACCGTGGCACTGGTATCATACTGCAATGCAAATCATAGTTCAAGAACATAACGGTTTAGCCGCTAATCATTCAAAAAGACGCAATAAATTCTATGCAGTCGAGTTTTCCCTGAGATTTTTAACACATTCGTTTCCAAGATGGTGCGATAATAAAAGCAAATGCACCGTAGGACGATACGAAGTTTACTTCAAACAATGAAACTCGAAAACTAATCAAGGTAATGAGCTGAGTTTTGGTAAAATGGTAAATTATAATAATAATCTCGAGTGTGCAAATAAGTTTCGGTTCAGCGAAATCTTATGGGAGCCTTTTTTTAACCGAGAATGAGAAAAGTAACGATTTAATGACTGCGTAATTCAGTCCAATTTGTACCGCATTTTGTGTAATATATTCAATTTGACACGAATCCCCAATTTGGCATTTTAATAGCCAACTTGAGTACAGGATAAAAGATCGGTAATAGAGAAGAATAGAGAAAAGTCTATTATCATGTATTAACGTAATTGGCATTGCTTTTGCTTTATTTTTATCTCAGCCTTGTTACTGCTTTTTGTTATATTTTGTTGTATATTAAAATTTAGCGTAAGGAAATTAGTTTTTTTTAAGGTTTTAGTTTTATAAGCTTTACTTTGGTCTCGCTGAGCGTCAAGCGAACTGCTTGTTAAACCTCCTCCCCGCTTGTTAAACGTTTGTGAGCATCTTATTAATGCTAGTTTTTTTGTTTGTTTATCTTTGAGCGGTGGTGAAAAGGACACCAGTGAGGATATTGGAGGGGCGCGACTTTTTCCCGACAACAGTTCGGGCTCGCTATTCTTCCCGCATGGTTGTGCAGCTGCATATTTTTCTTAATCGTACTTCGAAGGATTTGTCGTCGTCAGTATTGAAGGCGCAGGGGCATTTCGGCCATCTGCGGTGACTTAACCCCTTACTGTGTAACTTTTTACCTTTCCTGCGGGCTCTGATATCGGCGCTGGATCCGACAGAGTGGACGTGGGGAGGGACATCACTGTGTTTGCCTACGACTTCCTTCTGAGCTGCAGCGGTGGGGGCATTGAGGCCCGTGAAGGTGCAAGTAGGGCGGTTGCTACCAGGTAGGGAATTTCCCTTGTGTTTTTGGTCGGGAGCACGACAGACTCCCTTCCCATGGTATTGGTGACCTGTGTAGCTGCACGCCCTTCAGATAGCGGAGTATTGGCCTGGTACGTGGCATTGTCCCAGAGAGTGTTAGAGATCACGGCTCCCCTTTATTTTGGCGTACAGCAAGGCAACTGTTTATCCTGAATCATTTGGGAATCATTCATCCCCTATCCAGTGTGAGAAGCTCTTTGCGTACATTTTTATATTTATATATAGCCAATCGGTGTATATCTTGCCACGATGTGATGCTGTAAGTTTTCATTATTTTCTTCTTTGTATTATCTATTAAGATGTTTGATACTTTTTATATTTAAGATTTAGTTTATAATTGTAGGTAGGAGAATTAAGTTTTCCCCTGTTTGGTCTCATACTTCTCTTTCCTCTCTGTTTAGTTATAGGTATTGGTTTATATTTATGTTGGTGTTGGGCCCATTTTACTAATTTATTTAGTTTATCTCTTAATTTTTTTCTGTCTAGGGTTTAGTATTAGTGATTAGGAACTCCTACAGGAGTAGTAAGGACTAAGTTGTGTCCGGTATAGTCACAAGGCTGACTTTATTATTCTTTTACTTGATTGTTAATAAATATTGTTGAGTTTTTCCTGTGTGTTTTTGTCTCCGCTGACTGAATTTATCTGGATACTTGGTAAGATCACTGTCCTCTCTATTCTTGTGCAAAAGAACTTGCACCCCGGCCCAACAAAGGGTCATAACATCTATAATAAATACAAACGAGGATGAAATAGCCATTGTTTTTTAATAATAATAATAATAATAATAATAATAACAATAACAATAACAACAATAACAATAACAATAACAATAACAATAACAATAACAATAACAATAACAATAACAATAACAATAACATAACAATAACAAATAACATAACAATAACAATAACAATAACAATAACATAACAATAACCACCATGATTCCATGACAAAAGTACTGCAGAAGATGGATGCTAGGTACAAACTCAAGAAAAGAGGCAGCAGAATTAAGCATCTAATGTTCATGGACTACATCAAGCTGTATGGTAAGAGCATCAAGGAAATAGATACCCTAATCCAGACTGTAAGGATTGTATCTGGGGACATCAGGATGGAGTTTGGAATAGAAAAATGTGCCTTAGTCAACATACAAAAGGGCAAGGTAACAAGGACTGAAGGGATAAAGCTACCAGATGGGAACAACATCAAACACATAGATGAGATGGGATACAAATACCTGGGAATAATGGAAGGAGGGGATATAAAACACCAAGAGATGAAGGACGCGACCAGGAAAGAATATATGCTGAGACCCAGGGCGATACTCAAGTCAAAGCTCAACGCCGGAAATTTGATAAAAGCCATAAACACATGGGCAGTGGCAGTAATCAGATACAGCGCAGGAATAGTGGAATGGACGAAGGCAGAACTCCGCAACATAGACCAGAAAACGTGGAAACATATGACAATACACAAAGCACTACACCCAAGAGCAAATACGAACAGACTTTACATAACACGAAAGGAAGGAGGAGAGACTACTAAGCATAGAGGACTGCGTCAACATCGAGAACAGAGCACTGGGGCAATATCTGAAAACCAGTGAAGATGAGTGGCTCAAGAGTGCATGGGAAGAAGGACTGATAAAAGTAGACGAAGACCAGAAATACTAGAGACAGGAGAATGACAGACAGAACAGAGGACTGGCACAACAAACCAATGCACGGACAATACATGAGACAGACTAAAGAACTGGCGAGCGATGACACATGGAAATGGTTACAGAGGGGAGAGCTAAAGAAGGAAACTGAAGGAATGATAACAGCGGCACAAGATCAGGCCCTAAGAACCAGATATGTTCAAAGAACGATAGACGGAAGTAACATCTCTCCCATATGTAGGAAGTGCAATACGAAAAATGAAACCATAAACCAAATAGCAGCGAATGCCCGGCACTTGCACAGAACCAGTACAAAAAGAGGAAGGCATGATTCAGTGGCAAAACCCTCCACTGGAGCCTGTGCAAGAAACATCAGCTACCTTTCAGTAATAAGTGGTATGAGCACCAACCTGAAGGAGTGATAGAAAACGATCAGGCAAAGATCCTCTGGGGACTATGTATGAGAACAGATAGGGTGATACGTGCAAATAGACCAGACGTGACGTTGATTGACAAAATCAAGAAGAAAGTATCACTCACTGATGTCGCAATACCATGGGGAAACCAGATTTGAAGAGAAAGAGAGGGAAAAATGGATAAGTATCAAGACCTGAAAAATAGAAATAAGAAGGATATGGGATATGCCAGTGGAAATTGTACCCATAATCATAGGAACACTAGCACGATCCCATAAAGATCCCTGAAAAGGAATCTGGAAAAACTAGAGGCTGAAGTAGCTCCGGGACCCTTGCAGAAGATTGTGATCCTAGAAACGGCGCACATAGTAAGAAGAGTGATGGGACTCCTAAGGAGGCAGGATGCAACCCGGAACCCCGCACTATAAATACCACCAAGTCGAATCGGAGGACTGTGATAAAAAAACAAATAATAATAATAACAACAACTCTCTATCACGAGAGGTCATAAAATGTTCTAAAGGTACACAATAATGTAATTGTTACACTGTTTTAAACGAACTTTTAACAATTATATTATTGTGGACCCTTTAGAACAATAACAGCAAAAATAATAATAATAATAATAATTAATAATAATAATAATAATAAAATAATAATAATAATGGAACCTCGGCAACAGAGGAGCTTCGTCCGGCAACCAGGTATTCAACCCAATTGAAGGGGAAGACGGTCAGGTACTTGGAGGTCGTCACCTCCAGCAACTGATCACCACAACGAAAGTAATCAACAGCCTTAGATTGGAGCTACAGAAGCAAAAAGGAAGAACTGGACAAGAGAAAAGAAAATAGGAAATATGGAGATGCTACATCAGAAGCACCCGACGGAGAGAGGTATAGAAGAAGATTGGTCAACATCTGGAATGAGATATTAACACCCCCCAAACAGAGCAGAGGCTGGCAGACCAAGTAAGGAACATAAAGAAAAACAACTGGCTCCCCCCAACAGAAAGCGAAGAACTGGAAAGGGAAATGTCACACGACAACGAATTACACGAAGACGAACTGAGAGACGATGCCACAGAAGACGACAGGGAGGATGAGGTATCAAACAACGACACACGAAGAAACACCGACGAAGTAACAGAGAGGACGGAATGGGTAGAAAGATTAGACAATGGATGGAGCCAGATACAGAGAGAACAAAGATCCCCTCCATGAAAGCCTACAAACACCAAGAAATTAAGGGAGAAAACAAGTGAGGTCAATGAAATAATGGGCATAATACACACCACCAGTATCACAGAAACAAATAACTTGGTATATGCAGGAGCAAGATTAGTAGCAGAACTGATGGGGATTCGAACACCAACACCACCAGCACAACCAACCCAACAGAAACCAAAACAGCAACCTCCTTGGAAAAGGCGCCTGGAAAAGCAAATCATGGTGATGAGATCTGACTTGAGTAAACTGAAAGAGATGGCAGAAAAAAAGGAAAAGGCTAAGAAGCAAGAAAACAAGGGAGGAACTCAATGAGAAATACAAAGTACAAGAGAGGGGACTAAACAACACAATAGAAGATGTAAAACAGAGGCTTAAGGCCAAAGCACATAAGATCGAACGGTACATGAACAGGAACAAGGGATACCAACAGAACAAAACTATTCGGAACCAACCAGAAAAGACTATAGCCAACTAATAGGGGAAGACAACCAGAAATTCCTGAAGCCGAACAAAGTAAGAGACTCTGGGAAAACATATGGAGTAATCCGGTATCACACAACAAACATGCAACATGGCTCCAGGAAGTCAAAGAAGAAGAAACAGGGAGAATAAAACAAAGATCCACAGAGATCACGACAGACACAGTCAGACACCAACTAAAGAAAATGCCAAACTGGAAAGCCCCAGGTCCCGATGAAGTCCATGGATACTGGCTCAAAAACTTCAAGGCCCTACACCCACGAATAGCAGAACAACTCCAGCATGTATCTCAAATCACCATGCACCCAAATGGATGACCACAGGAAGAAACATCTTTAGTACAAAAAGACAAGAGTAAGGGAAATATAGCCAGTAACTACAGGCCTATCACCTGCCTACCAATAATGTGGAAGTTACTAACAGGTATCATCAGTGAAAGGCTATACAATTACTAGAGGAGACAAAAACACCATCCCCACCAACAGAAAGGCTGCAGAAGGAAGTGTAGGGGCACAAAAGACCAGCTCCTGATAGACAAAATGGTAATCAAGACAGTAGGAGAAGGAAAAACCAACCTAAGCATGGCATGGATAGACTATAAGAAAGCCTTCGACATGATACCACACACATGGCTAATAGAATGCCTGAAAATATATGGGGCAGAGGAAAACACCATCAGCTTCCTCAAAAATACAATGCACAACTGGAATACAATACTTACAAGCTCTGGAATAAGACTAGCAGAGGTTATATCAGGAGAGGGATCTTCCAGGGCGACTCACTGTCCCCACTACTCTTCGTAGTACCATGATTCCCATGACAAAAGTACTACAGAAGACTGATGCCGGTACCAACTCAAGAAAAGAGGCAACAGAATCAACCATCTGATGTTCATGGACGACATCAAGCTGAATGGTAAGAGCATCAAGGAAATAGATACCCTAATCCAGACTGTAAGGATTGTATCTGGGGACATCAGGATGGAGTTTGGAATAGAAAAAATGCGCCTTAGTCAACATACAAAAGGCAAAGTAACGAGAACTGAAGGGATAAAAGCTACCAGATGGGAGCAACATCAAACACATAGATGAGACAGGATACAAATACCTGGAATAATGGAAGGAGGGGATATAAAACACCAAGAGATGAAGGACACGATCAGGAAAGAATATATGCAGAGACTCAAGGCGATACTCAAGTCAAAACTCAAACGCCGGAATATGATAAAAGCCATAAACATATGGGCAGTGCCAGTAATCAGATACAGCGCAGGAATAGTGGAAATGGACGAAGGCAGAACTCCGCAGCATAGATCAGAAAACCAGGAAACATATGACAATACACAAAGCACTACACCCAAGAGCAAATACGGACAGTACTATACATAACACGAAAGGAAGGAGGGAGAGGACTACTAAGCATAGAGGACTGCGTCAACACTTAGAACAGAGCACTGGGGGAATATCTGAAGACGAGTGCTAAAGAGTGCATAGGAAGAAGGACTAATAAAAGTAGACGAAGACCCAGAAATATACAAAGACAGGAGAATGAAAGACAGAACAGAGGACTGGCACAACAAACCAATGCATGGACAATACATGAGACAGACTAAAGAACTAGCCAAGCGATGACACATGGCAATGGCTACAGGGGAGAGCTAAAGAAGGAAACTGAAGGAATGATAACAGCATCACAGATCAGGCCCTAAGAACCAGATATGTTCAAAGAACGATAGAAGGAAGTAACATCTCTCCCATATGTAGGAAGTGCAATACGAAAAATGAAACCATAAACCACATAGCAGCGAATGCCCGGCACTTGCACAGAACCAGTACAAAAAGAGGCATGATTCAGTGGCAAAAGCCCTCACTGGAGCCTGTGCAAGAAACATCAGCTACCTTGCAGTAATAAGTGGTACGAGCACCAACCTGAGGGAGTGATAGAAAACGATCAGGCAAAGATCCTCTGGGACTATGGTATCAGGACGGATAGGGTGATACGTGCAAACAGACCAGACGTGACGTTGATTGACAAAGTCAAGAAGAAAGTATCACTCATTGATGTCGCAATACCATGGGACTCCAGAGTTGAAGAGAAAGAGAGGGGAAAAAATGGATAAGTATCAAGATCTGAAATAGAAATAAGAAGGATATGGGATATGCCAGTGGAAATCGTACCCATAATCATAGGAGCACTAGGCACGATCCCAAGATCCCTGAAAAGGAATCTAGAAAAACTATAGGCTGAAGTAGCTCCAGGACTCATGCAGAACAGTGTGATCCTAGAAACGGCATACATAGTAAGAAAAGTGATGGACTCCTAAGGAGGCAGGATGCAACCCGGAACCCCACACTATAAATACCACCCAGTCGAATTGGAGGACTGTGATAGAGCAAAAAAAAAAAAAAAAAAAAAATAATAATAATAATAATAATAATAGTTATTCCTTCAGTACTTTTGCCATAACATATAGAAAGTATAAAGATTATAACTCTATCAGAACACAATAATAATACTCCAGTAATTCTCATAAAAGCAGCAGAGACGATGCAACAACATGCGTAACACTAAACCCACCCAAAATGAGTCCGAAACATCTGGACTTTGGTTGCGAGAGACTAATTACTTAATAAATTTCACAGTTGGGGGAGACTGCGAGGCAGGGGTTGTTAAATTAATTTCACTCCTAATGAAAACGCTAATTACAAAAGGAAACTTGAAAAATATGAATCATGTCTTTTATAGTGAAATTTATGGGAAGAAAAATGTTTGATTGTTGGATCTTCTTGAGACGTACACTTACATTAAATATATATATATATATATATGTGTGTGTGTGTGTGTGTGTGTGTGTGTGTATGTATGTATGTATGTTTGTATGTATGTGTGTGCGTGTGTGTCTTGTTATAACCTAGCAACATTTTATCATAAAAATGCCACAAAAACACCATTTTACATGAAAAAAACTATATACTTCTGGTTAACAAATTTCTGTAATCTGAGTTGAGAGTAATTTACGTAAATATGTTATCTGTTCCTTATCTCCTTTCCACCAGCCTCATTAACAGTCTGCCTCAGCTACCTCAGCCCATTTCATTGGTGATAATACTGGGCAATGTAAAGTATTTTTGTATAGAATGTTATTGTATTGTAACTCAAATTCTATGATGTATAAATTGTTGTGCCTTAAAATTTGGTGTATATTAAGGCGGTGATAAGTTTTGTGTATTATGTGTATTGTAGTTTATTATATTCTCATATTTAGTTGTTTTTCATTTTCTATCCTTTATTATTTATTCTATTGACATTTAACTTTTGTGTTTATAGCTTGGTGTTTTCTCTGGTACAATTTCACGGAGCGACACGGCCGAGCCCAGAAAAGGGATTTGACGTAGGAAAAATTCTCTTTCTGGGCGAGGAAGCCGTGTGACCCAGTGAAATCCCACCCTACCCTTCCCACCCTTTTTAGTCACCAAGCTAGAATGCTATCTACAGGTATGACATCACTGACCCTACCTACGTAGCTCGGCTCCCCTTTTCTAAAGGGTTTTTAGATGTGGAAAAGGCTAATTTGGAGAGGCTGCTGTCGTAGTGTATTTCACTTGCCCCAGATCCATACCGACAC
The DNA here is from genome assembly GCF_015104395.2 of Macrobrachium nipponense. Lineage (NCBI taxonomy): Eukaryota > Metazoa > Arthropoda > Malacostraca > Decapoda > Palaemonidae > Macrobrachium > Macrobrachium nipponense. The sequence goes on along the minus strand of NC_087204.1, from coordinate 15,187,051 downwards.
CTTTTATTAAAGGTGAGCGAGTCAGAATATTCTGACATGTCCAATTTAGCAGTTCCCAGAAATAGATTTTTCCTACGTCAAAATCCCTTTTTCTGTGTTTAAGAAGGACCCTCTTCCCCCCACCCGCCCCCCACAACCCTCCCCCCACCCGCCTATAGTCTGTGTAGTGTTTTTTCTGCATTACAATGTCCCTGGAACGATGGGTGTAGTGCTTTTCCCTTTTTGTTGATGAAGAGTAAAGTCCTTAGAAATTTTGATGCTCATTTATTTGAAATGTTCAGCAGAAATCATAAGCTCAATTTTACGTTTCTTCATTACCATTAAGATACGCTTAATTTGCTTGCAAGAGCTAGCGTTTATACTGCTAATTATTTCATAGCCAGACGTCGCTATCTTAAGAGCAAGCGCTTTCTAAAGTCATATTTTCACGAAATGAAACGCCATCAGGATATCTTAGTCCACATCTCTCTCATATCCTCTCTCTCATCTCTCTCTCTGCTCTCTCTCTCTCTTCCTCTCTCTCTCTCTCTCTCCGCGGTCAGTCACGCATTTAGACAGCTGTCGTTGTACCTTAACATATATCAATGTTAAATGCAATACTCAAAGAGACAAAGAACGATATATAAAAAAGATTGAGCCAGGGAAAGTGTTAAAAATTCCACTAATAAAACAATATATAAAAGACTCCATATTTTTAAATTATTACTTGATTTCATCGGAGGCAGTTAGACCAGTTAAACTTGGCAGTATTTACTTAAGTATATTAGATGAGATCCGAGGGACATGTTGGTGGTAGCAAAATCAACGAAAAATTATTTTGTGATTTTTCCCTTCACTCCACTTTCATGGAGATTATGCGTGCTTAGTTCAATATCTTTCCATATTCACTTGAATTACACAAATTGTAAATGAAATTAATGGAATGACTACGTTCATGATTTCAAAGTAATGCAGGGCAAAATCCATGACAACAATTGTGCCAAAAAAATTAATAGAAATAAGTAAATAAATTATAAACGTTACCGAATAAAACGACTACTTTCTCTGCAAATGCACAAATGCATTATATATAAATTTGTATAAAATGAAACGCTAAATCCGATTATGCAACATATTATACGGGCACGAAAATACAAGGATTACGTTTTTAACAACGTTTTGAATTAAATATTCAAGACTTCTGTTTTCTCTCTTTCGTTAGTTAAATGAATATGCATTCATCCGATGAAAAATGCTTCTGTTTTCTACTACATTGATCAAATAAGCCGAGCTTATCCTATTTATTTGACGCCAACTATACAAACAATGACTGAATTAATTTTCTATGTCTCTTTTATCACCGAATTATTATTTACGCCTGAATATTTATATTTGACTAAATTCAGGAATGCTCAGAAGGAACAAATGAATTGAACTTCAACTCGAAATTGTTGTAAAAAGTTTGAATTCATAGACGTAATTTTTCTTGTTAATCTTCGAAACGTTATTTCTTGTTAGTCAACGAAATGTTATTTCACGCATCTCGTGTAACGGATTTTCCGTCTTAAGCCATTCACAAACGTTCTAAAAATTCTCGTCAGAAGGACGTCGGAGGAACAAATGAGATTTTCAGATAAAGCGATATATTTTCAGGATGACAAAAACGTTTCGTGAAAAACGGGGTCTGAATTGTAGACATCGCGAAATGCAAAGGTTGGAGGAGGCCACGTTGGTTTACTCAGTCCTACAAATATCCTTCTAAACTATATGACAAGGGCTAGCAAAATATATGAGCGAGAGAGAGAGAGAGAGAGAGAGAGAGAGAGAGAGAGAGAGCACTCCTGAAAACATTTGAAATGCCTCGCACAATTAAAAACTTTGAATCTCTTCATGGCAATATTTCTGGTCATCTGAAAAGGATAAATCAAGATGATAGTGATGAGTTTTATTCATGAGAATAGAATGCCAGAGTGTATAAAAGGAGAACGAAGAAAACAGCATGGTTATTAAATAAACAAAAAAAATAATTGTAATCTGAGTTGATAACTTAACCAGGATTGTAGTTCAAAACAGCAGCAGGGATTAGAGTTACAGTTTGTGAAGTTTCTTACCAATGGAGAGGAATAATCCAGTTTTGGGTATAAGAGGGGGATGGTTTACCTTGAAAGGGATGAAGGCTCCCCAACAACTCCCCCCCACAAAAAAAAAAAACGTAAATAAACTATAACTTCGTTCTTGACAGGATGTTGGCAACAGACAGCTTAACTGAATCTTTTGCGTAATCGAAATTTCCAAAAACATCTGAAGTCTACTGGAAACTTTCCCCTAAAAGTTGGAAGAAATCTTCGTTTTCTCCCACGTCCCCCTGTATTCGCGGCCGTGTATGTTTACAGGACGTTCTAAGGAAAGTTGAGCTTAAGTTGTTGAAACTGTACAAACAAGAAGTGTAAACAGAACCTCTCTCTCGACCACTTTTACATTTTATGTACGATCTCAAGTGAAAAATCTTCGTCTATGCAATAGATTCACCAGGTAACCATATCAAGATTATTAACGTTCCAGAAAAATCTGCCAGGAAGTGAAAGATATCTTTCTTTGGCGATGAGGTGTTCTGTCAGTGAGTGTTGTTTACCTAAGAATGAGTTCGTGTGTGTGTGTGTGTGTGTGTGTGTGTGTGTGTGTGTGTGTGTGGAGAGAGAATCAGCCTCATATTCGAATTTGTCCTTCGTGTTATCGTTAATTTTCCTCTATCCGATAAATATGGCAGAAGGACGGAAATACGGGGTCAGCTTTCTTCCAAAGGGAGGATATTTGATATAATTTGAGCCCTTTCTTGGAAATGATTCCTTTATAAAGGTCTAATTTTTTTTTAATTAAAGGTCAAAATTACTAATATAGTGTAAAGTAGTTTGTTTTATCCTCTCCTAACCTCTCTCTCTCTCTCTCTCTCTCTCTCTCTCTCTCTCTCTCTCTCTCTCTCTCTCTCCATGCGTGTGTTGGGGAGCAAATAATGGTAAACTTAAAGTTTTGCGATGATTGTCAGTAAAATAGACAAAAAAACTAAGGAAAGCATAGCGTTTCATATCGGACTAATTGTTTTGTTTTAAACTAAAGCTTATTCAAATACTTACTGGCAAAGTGAGACTGAAGAAAAACAGTAAAGCATTTAATAAGCATGGCAAATATCTACTTTCCTCTGATAACTGCAAGTTACTTATCCATGTATTTTTTCCTTTTCTTTTTTTTTTTTTTTTGAAAAACGTGAAAACCTACACTTTCTAAACATTGATTCCTGATTACCTTACAGACCTAACATCTTGTTCGGGTTGCCCCAGGTCCCTCAGTGTGAGGCACCTCTAATGTTACCAGAGAATTGCTAGTGCATCTTCTGGTATATTTTGCATTTTCCAATCTTGGCTGGTCTGGGATGCAGCTTAGATATTTGTCGAGCTAGTTCTTAAACACATCTACGCTCACTCCTGATATATTCCTCAGATGAGCTGGCAACTCATTGAATAGACGCTGCATTGTCGATGCTGGTGCGTAGTGGATTAATGTGCAGTGTGCTTTCCTTAGTTTTCCTGGTATATTTTTGGGCACTATTAATCTACCTCTCCTTGCTCTTTCTGAGAGAGAGAGAGAGAGAGAGAGAGAGAGAGAGAGAGAGAGAGAGAGAGGCACAGTCGCCGAATGCGCCTTTAATCCAGTTATATCAACTGAATTCAATTTCAACTAATTCCATTACATACGGAGCTTCCTGGGAAATCAGCCGTCAAGTGAATATCAAGATCCTTCCGAAATTCTAACAAAACTCTAATTCCATCACCTGGTGGAGGCCTTATTAACTGATATCTATCATTTTGCTTCGGTCGAGCTGTAGTTTGTTCTGAATAATAATAATAATAATAATAATTAATAATAATAATAATAATAATAGTAATAATAATAATACCATGGGACACCAGAGGTTTGTTCTGTATATAATAATAATAATAATAATAATAATAATAATAATAATAATAATAATAATAATAACAATAATAATAACACCATGGGACACCAAAGTTGAAGAGAAAGAAAGTGAAAAAATGGATAAGCATCAAGACCTGAATATAGAAATAAGAAGGATATGCGATATGCCAGTGGATATTGTAGTACCCATCATCATAGGGACACTAGGCACGTTCCCAAGATCCCTGAAAAGGTACCTGGAAAATCTAGGTGCTGAAGTAGCTACAGGACTCATGCAGAAGAGTGTGCTACTGGAAAAACAGCTTAAAATTCTTCTAAAAATTAAAATGTTGCGTACTTTAACCCCACCATCTATTTTGGTGTTTCATTTAACAAACGCATGATTATTATAACATATTTTCATTTGCATTACATTAGATATCAGAAAGAAAGGTGAATCTTAAATAAAAACGAGAGAAAATTAAAAAAAACTAAACGCCCTCTTAACCCGCCCAAAACATTTTCAGAAACTCGAAATCTACATATTCTCTCTCTCCCTCTCTCTCTCTCTCTCTCTCTCCCCTCACAGATCTTGCCTCTCTCTCTCTCTCTCTTCTTCTCTCTCTCTCTCTCGTGAATAGAAAAGACTCCTTGATATGTAAGCTTGACTTACCAGCGTAGGTAGACTTTCCATATCTTTCCTCTCTCTCTCTCTTCTCTCTCTCCTCTCTACCTCTCTCTCTCTCTCTCTCTCTCTCTCTCTCTCTCTCGTGAACAGAGGTTTAGAAAATGTAGATCTTTAAGTGTCACAAAAAGGAAAAACTCCTCGAGATGTAAGCTTGCAATTACCAGAGGTAGACAGATAATTACCATAAGCATTAAATGCTTTCCTTTTTTTATTTTGTCTCAATTTGCCAATAAGTATTTGTGCGCGTATTTTACAAGACAACAATCAACATGAGTCAAAATGCAAAAATGAGTATTAACCATCCTAGCTTAAAAAAAGGAAAAGAAGAAACAAGTAATAGATAAAAGACTACACTGGAAAAGTACACACAATAAAAATACTAATAGAGAACAGGTTAATGCCTATTTTATCACAGTATTTCCCAAAATAAAGCATTATAACAACACAAACCGTTTGCGAATAACATTCTATGCAACTTCAAAACGTGAGAAGGACCCTCAACTAAGTAAATATCTTTAGTAATGCCAAGTGAACAGACGTCTCAAATATCAGAGGCAGCCAAATAAAATATCTTAGCGTACTAAACCTTGCAACGGCGTCATATTGGGATTACAGAATATAAACAAAACTATGCATATCCTTTATGAGAACAAGATACGATATTCGAGTATCAGAGTCGATGCAGTTTTGATGTTAACAATTGAAATCGCGCAGAAAACAGATGTTTAGTATCTTAATATCTGGAGGAAGCCTCTCTCTCTCTCTCTCTCTCTCTCTCTCTCTCTCTCTTTTATATTTTGTATAACTATTATTGTCGTTTTCCACGATTTTTTTCTTCTCTAACCCTCTCCGAGCCACAATATAGTAAGTTATTTTTTATTCAGTCGGTAATATATCTATCAGCCAGAGGGGAAAGCTGGTAAAATGCAAAATTCTCTTCCGTTTGGTTTTAGGGGAAAACGAAAGAAGACAAAACAGTTCTCATTCATCCGTGAGATGAGAAGGAGGGAAAGTACGGGAAAAAGGCCTGGGTAAAATTCACGCATACTAATCTAACCCCACGTAAATAACATTTTCATTTGGATGAAAATCGCGCCAAGTATAACTCTAAAACTGTTTAAATTGTGGTATCTGATGATTATTTGCATGGTGTTTTTACGTTGCATGGAACCAGTGGTTATTCAACAACGGGACCAACGGCTTTACGTGACTTCCGAACCACGTCGAGAGTGAACTTCTATCACCAGAAATACATCTCTCCCGCCTCAATAGAATGACTGAGAATCGAACTCGCGACCAGCGAGGTGGCACGCCAGCATCATACCGACCACGCCACTGAGGCACTTCGATATCTGTTGAAAATGAAACGCTATTAGCGACTTTTCTCGTGTTAATTATCCCTGGATATGGACATTACTACCAAAATAACTACTATCATTCGTTAAAGGAAAACTAAAAAAAAATATACTGACGATACGTTATGAAAAATACAGAATTCTACAGTCGATTCCCCGTTCTGCCAACGCGAAATCGAAGGATTTTATTTCTGGTTATAGAAATTAATTTCTCGATGTGGTTCGGATCTCACAATAAACTGCTGCTAAGTAACCAGTTGGTTCTTAGCCACGTAAAAATATCTAATCCTTCGGGCCAGCCCTAGGAGAGCTGTTAATCAGCTCGATGGTCTGGTAAAGCTAAGATATACTTAACTTAGTCTACATTAGCACATACAGAAAGTAACAGGTATCTTATCTTATCTTATCTGTCCTTTGTATCTTCTTGGTAATTAACTCATGCATATATAAATATAAAGCGAAAAAAATACTAACGAAATAATACACAACTGTATCAAAATACAGACAGAGCAAGTGCCCATTTTATGAAGGCATGTATTGAATATACTTGAAGTATCCATTCACATTACCGTCATGGACCATTTTACATATGCCATATTGATAACTTTAAGAGCATCTGGAGCTTAAGCATTAAGAATGGTTTGGGAAAGTTTCCATCATTATATATCAATAATGATAACTTCTAATACACGACACACGAACGGAATCATAACAATGACACAAGATACAGAAAGATAAAAAAATAAAAAATGCTTTGAACTGATTTCTTTGAATCCTAAAATAAACAAGGTTTTTCCAGTTTACTGGAAATGTTTAGAATTCCAGCGTGGGGCGGTGACAGGAATTCGCAGCAGAGTAATTGCATTTTAAACTAGAGGGAGACAAAGACCATCTCCCCGTCGCCCCCCCCCCTCCCCCCAGGGTCGGAATTCGGCCTTTTTCGTCCTTTCCTTCCTTCCTACTCCACAGGAGAACTATTTTTCGAAGTCAACTGACTTAAGCTTTAAAACAAATTATTTGAGAGAGAGAGAGAGAGAGTAGAGAGAGAGAGAGAGAGAGAGAGAGAGAGTATATATATATATATATATATATATATATATATATATATATATATATATATATATAATATATATATATATATATTCCTGTCTCACTCCTTTCCTTCACGTTCCCTGACCTCTTCCCTATGTCCTATTTAATCCCAAACCTTTGTCTGGCGTTGCTGGGACAACACTGTTAGCTGCTAAAACAAGGCAGCTAGCGTCAAGTACTTGGTATAATTGGCAGCATGGCAGTGTTAAAGGATTCATTCCTTCTAAATTAAACTGTCGCCATAGTTCCTCTGTCCAAAGGGCATCGTTTCGAATCCTAGTCAGAAGATAAGCACTTACGCATAGTTACTTTTGGACGCAAACTATTCACGAGCTAATTTTGATATTAAGGTTTATTTACGGATTCATATTTGAAAGGTTAAAATGTCACCTATTCGTAAGCTAATTTTGATATTAAGGTTTATTTAAGGATCAATATTTGAAAGGTTAAAATGGCAGGTTTAAGTCAGTGACAAAACTTTACATACATAAACGCATACATATAATTGCGCGCGGACACACTTACACACAAATATATATATATGCAGTATGTATTATTCAACTTTCATAACATTTTCCTATTACATTTTGACTAATACCTATCCCAACATCCAGTAATCATTCATATAAGGATTCCTGGAAACTCTTCACTCCTCCAGAACCAGACAGCGTCGTAACACATTCAAACGTCAATAACCGAACGAAGCCAAGAAAACCCGACAAAAGGAAATGTACGGAAAAATCACGTGCAATTCCTTCCACTCTCAAATACCTCAGGTACGGTGGGTACGACGACGAAGAGGTCTTGCGATGCCTAACCAGGCGAAGAAATATTCCGTATCAATTTAGCTTTCCAGCATTCCCTGGAACGTCTCTCTCTCTCAGGGTTTCCCATTCAGAAGTCTGGAAGTGGAAAAGAAGTAGGAAAGCAGCGTGAGGTCGAGGAGCATGAGAATATTCGTCCAGAGTAATGTGATGCCATTAGCCTGGAAGTGCCCAAAATGTCCCCTGGAAATCTTGACAGAGACGTATTTATGGAACAAAAACGGGTGACATCCTTGCATTTGATTCCTAATAATGAGATGATGCTATACTTTCTAATTACTACAAAGACAGATTTATAGGTTCCTAATTTGGTCAATTCATTTTTTTGGTGACGAGAGAGAGAGAGAGAGAGAGAGAGAGAGAGAGAGAGAGAGAGAGATCTTTCTATCCGTTTCCAGTACACTGTAATGCTAAAGCAATTGTATAATACAAAGAAAGAGAACAAACTCCAACACAAATTTGTTATGAAAAAATATAAGATAATTTTTACGAACCATCTTAACCATCAGAAGGCCATTTCATTTTGCGTTGATTCTCCCCAGCAGTATTATAAGCTCAGTATTATAGCTGAGATACTCCAGCAAGTTCCATTTTTCTTTACTTTACTCAAAACAAGTACATATTGTTTCCGTTCTCGTGTAACTACACGTTTTAGGTCTAAAGGGACACAACGTGAATAGACGTTCAACAATTTTTTTCCTAATGGAATGTTACCGAATTACATCGCGTTTTATTCCAATATAAAAAAAAAAACCGTCGTTATTTCATAGTTTTGAAAAGTATCTCAGGGCTGAGAACTAAGTATTTCTTAACGGGAACGACGTGATTCTAGTTTCTTATTTTAAAGAAAATCTTGGAGAGGGAGACGGAGACCTTATATGTCTTTTTACTTTTGCAGGTATAGTTCTCACCTGAGAGGAAATGTCAGACCAATGGTTCCCAGATGATAAAGGAACTGGTCACGTTCAGGTGGGAAATGATATTGCATTTCTTTTTTGAGCGCGCCCAATCCCTGGATCGGTTATGAGAAGGGAAGAAACGTACCATCTGAATCATTTTACAAAAGAGTGAAAACTGGTCCAATTTGCTGAATAATTCCTTTAATTAAACCTTTGAGAGGGAGAGAGAAAGAGGGACAACTCAAAGCACAAGGACACACCACACAACACACACAGAAAAGAGGTGAAGAGAGAAGGAGAGAGAGAGAGAGAGAGAGAGAAAGAGAGAGGGAGAGAGAGGGAGAGGGAGAGAAATCAATGCACAAAGAAAGAAAGAGGAAAAAAGAGAAGAAGAGAGAGATGAGAGGGGACAAACTCAAAGCACAAAGAGAGAGAGAGAAGAAGAGAGAGAGAGAGACGAGAGACGAGAGAGAGAGAGAGAGATGAGAGAAGGGAGAGAAATCAAATGCACAAAGAGAAAGAGAAAAAAAGAGAGAGAGGTGAGAGGGACAAACTCCAAAGCACAAAGAGAGAGAGAGAGAGAGAGAGAGAGAGAGAGAGAGAGAGAGCCTTATGGATGCTGAAAGATCTCCCTTGCAGATACTGAAGTTTAAGTCAATAATTACCTTCTGTCAGAGATCTTCCGTCAAAAGATTAATTGAAAACCTGTAGGAGACGCTGACGAGGAGGTGATGTGAGTATTAGGAAGGGAATAGACCTATGCCTAGGCCTACCCCTAAACATCATCACAAATCGTTAGTGAACAATAGCTGCATTTTTCTTTGTGTTTAAAGTCAACAGAACGGTTACCATAATATGCCTTTCTCCAGTTTGGGCTAAAATAAAAATAATTAGATAAATAAATAAAAGAAGTAACAAATACGACGAAGTTCCTTAGAAGCAATCAAGTTCTCTGTACAGTGTATAGCCAAGACCACCGAGAATAGATCTATCTTTCAGTGGTGTCGGTATAATGCTGATTGAGCCGCGGTCTTTGACACTCTCAGCCGGCCGTGGCAGCCTGTGTTGCCGAGTTGCCAGAAGCACGATCATGGCTAAGTTAAATCTTAAATAAAAAAAAAACTACTGAGGCTAGAGGGCTGAAATTTGGGCTGTGCGATGAGTGGAGTGTGGATGATCAACACGCCAATTTGCAGCGCACTAGCCTCAGTAGTTTTTAAGCCCTGTGGGCGGTTAGGAATAAGTCCGGACAGACAAAAGCCGTCTCAATAGTTTTTCTTTTACAGAACGCTAAAAATGCAAATAACAAAATGCTGTAGGAAGGAAAAAAGCTTACGTGCAGCTGTGAAGGAACGATAATGATTCCTCTTAACGGAGGTAAGTAATTTAGAGGAACCTGGAAAAACACAAGGTAAAGAATTCCAAAACTTTACAGGCATAAATTAACTGTACATAAACACACTTATAAAAGTGTTTGGGTGCGTGAACACTTATCATGAACTTCCACCATTAAGTCTCCTTAATAATCACAACTTTTCTACATTGGAAGCGTAGTTTCTGGAGATGTAAGTCAACGTTTAACGCAATAAATAACGGAAATGTGGCGTTATCCGGAAACGAGGTACAACGAGGAAAGTTTTCTCATTTCTGTTTATGTTTTGGACAATAATGGAGGAGGAAACAAACATGTTTTAGAATTCTATCGAATGACGTAATAATTTGAGGATGGAAGTATGAGAGTATATTTACATGTATATTATGTACATAATATTAGATATATACGAATATGTATACACACTCACACAGACGCAATATATATATATATATATATATATATATATATATAATATATATTATATATATAGATATATATATATATATATATACATACAACAAATCTAAAGTATAACTTAAACGTTGTTTTTATTTTGTTCTAGGGTGCTATATGAATCCCCATACATCATCAGTTTTTCAATATTGGCTATCAGTTTTCTATAAGGGTCGACTGACTACCACAATAGCCTCAGCAACAATGTAAAATATATTTACACATTCCGTATATTACATGACAAGAAAACGCTACATACACAGACAGACATATAGACAGACAAGCTTATTATTATATAAATCCATGCACGTTCGATCATTTTATTTTATTTCTTTTTTTGGGGGGGCTCGATGTCCTAACGAGTTGAGGCAATTTTATTAAATAGGGTGAGAGTCTTTTGTTCACATAAGAGGAGATTGGGGAATATGTAATCTGATCTCTCTCTCTCTCTCTCTCTCTCTCTCTCTCTCTCTTTTGACGCGTATTTCACTATATAATCCCGCAGCTCATGCATGGCTTAGAAACACGACGACTGCGAGGACAACTAATAGAAACATTCAAAATACTGAAAGGCATAACAAAAGTAGACAGAAATCTAGTTACATTAAACGAAAACCAGACAAGAAATAATGGATGGAAACTAAAACTGATGAGATACAACACATCCCATTGTGGGAACTTCTTTACATACAAGATATGTGAGACGTGGAATAAACTGACGCCAGAAGTTGTAAACAGCAACAGTGTGGAAGAGTTTAAAAGAAAGCTAGACAAAATCATTAGGGCACTGTGAATGAACAGTAAACCTGCTCCTACAGATAAGTGAGCGCACGATGTCTCCTCTTAGGATGGACTAACAAGTCTTTGAGACATCCTAATCCTTGTAACTCCTTGTAACAAAGGACTTCCCTCTTAGTCCCTAATAATTACGTCTCTCTGTCTCCAGCCAAGTTCGTTATCTTCTTCTTTCTCTGCCGTCCAAGGACGTCATTAACGAGAGACCGTCATCTTCTTGGGCCTTCATCTTCATAAATGGAAGCTCGGAACATCGGCCCTAATATTCATTCAGAGATTAAGGACACTTCACGAATGATCGGAGGATGATTTAGTATATAGGCCGGCGTTGTAAGATATACTTTCCATTCCTTTGCTAAAGCAGTCGTAAACGTCGTTTCTTAAATTCCCAACTGAAATTCCCTTCTAGAACGTAAACAACACTTGACCTGAGTTATTCAGTCTTAGCGCAAATAACCAACGTCCTTTAACGTTATAATATCTGATTTATGAACTGCCGTAAGGGTTAATACTTCGACTGAACTCAGTTTCTTTGCCACAACATAAAAAGTAATAAATAAATTAAGCTCATAAACCGTAGAAATAAATTAACAGATGTGAGGTTCCATTAAAAAGATGATTACATATTTGTTTACGGAATTGTGAGGATTCTTCCGTTATTAATAACAAAAACATATTGGTTTTAGGAACTGGTTGGATTCTTCAGTTTTTAATAAAAACCATTGTGAAACTGGAGGCTAAATTTTGCGATGTATTTACATATAAAAGTTAATTTCGAAGGGTATTGTGATTGTCTACGAAGCGTAATAGCAACTGCCATCATTTTAGTAAAAACATAGCTGCAATATTACTGTAAAAGGAGAAATGCGTTTGAAAAGAGACACGACTGCGAATTCATCAAACGCGGATGCAATTATTCCGATAAACTAGCCAGATAATATTTTCATTCAGAGCTTTTAAAGGCTGTTTTCGGAAATGTTGCCGAGTGTTGCAAATGCAAAATCACTCATTTTACAACACCACTAGAAAAAGTCATCACACTCAATCGAAAGTAATATAGCACTGTAAACCAAACATATAGGAACCCAGCGATTCAAATGAAGGAAAGTGTGGAGATAAATTCAATTGAAATATAATGACAAAATAGCCCAGCATTAAATCTCGACGACTGACTGCTTTACCGCACTCGATCAAAATTTTCATTTTGGAAACTGCTTATTTAATTGCTTTCCACATTGTAGGGTCAGATTCACATGATGGAGGAAAATTAAATGCTTATCGCTCGCTGATGGTTGGTTTACTTTACCAAATCTGTACGATGTTTCGTTATTGTTATCGGCAATAGTGACTGACAAGTTTGTATCTTTTTGGGAATATCAATTTCCTGTTAATAGTATTTACTTTTTCCTTTTGGGAATATTAATTTCGTGTTAATAATATTTACTTTTTCCTAACATTATAAGGCTACTTCTATAGATATTTTTGGTTCCTGTCCTGCTTATATCTGATTAACATATGAGAGAGAGAGAGAGAGAGAGAGAGAGAGAGAGAGAGAGAGAGAGAGAGAGAGAGCTCCAAGCTTCGTTAAAAATGTAATAAGAAAGCTGTTGTTTCAGAGAGCAAGGAAAATTCTGTTAAATCCGTGCGGATTACTGCTTTGAAAAGGAGAGAGAGAGAGAGGAGAGAGAGAGAGAGAGAGAGAGAGAGAGAGAGAGAGAATTCCATGCTGCTCCTCGTAATTAGCCCTAATTAGGTTCTTAATGACGCGTTCTCTCAACAAGATGCTTGTGATGAATGCGAATTCAAAATGGAAGAGACTCATGAATAGGTCGTCTTCGCAGATGAAAGGGTCGTGAAAACGACCAGGAAAGAGAGCCAAAGGAAACAGAAAAGCGACTTGAAATTTTCAAGCCGTTTCTCTCTCCTGAACTCTCTGCAGTAGAGACTGACATTTATTTTTTTAATGCATTTATTCGTATACATATCTTCCGTTACAAATCTACTTCTTTGTTATGGCGGTCAGCTTTCGTTGATGATTATATTCTTAGTTTTTATGTATGTATGTATGTATGTATGTATGTATGTATATATATATATATATATATATATATATATATATATATATATATATATATATATATATATATATATATATATATAATGACAGGCAGAAGTCTGGTTCAGTACGTGTCTTGTATCAGGGAATCTTTATCCCATGTGATTGAGAACATGAAGTATTCTTGACAACAACGTATATTTTTCTTATTCACAAGTTTCACAATTTTCACGAGATGCAAATCCCGCCCGTGACATTAAGCCAAAGAATTGTTAAAATCTGCAGAATAACACTGGAAGTTTTCGTTATAATCATAACTCCTGGATAAAAAATGGCAATTCATTCACTGCTTAATATTCGCGCCATTTTCTGAATAGTTTTAATCGTTTTAATTAAAAGAAATGAGCTCAGAAAAGTAGCGGAATGGCCTGTTACGGGATAGTTCAGTAATTAAGGCAGAACTCGGCAATATTCTCCCTCATGAACCTTTATAATTTTGGAAGAGGAGGACATAATGAAAAAAACAATATTATTAGAACGTAAGATCATTCAGTGGTAAATAGTACAGCCTATGACCTACTTGGTATTTGGTGTTTACTGATACATACCGTGTACGGAATAACAGAAAGATGATCGTGAAACGTACATAAATGCATATAATCATTCATACATACATACATACATACATACATACATACATACATACATACATACTTACATACATACATATCCACCCATAAATATTTACTGCTTTATCTTCATTGTTTCATTTAAAACTTTATCGGTGTGTGGAGCCCTTACTATATCCATTTATGCTTGTACTTATATATGCGTAAGTGGACAATAAGTATTCATCTCCTTATACATATACAAATACATAAATAATTGTATGTAGCAGAGTAGAGCGCGCGCAAATACCAGTTCAACAGGATATCGGGCACAGCGTTCTGTTCCCTACAGGAATAATCAAGGTTTGCATTAGACAGGTTTGAGGATTATTGCAGAAATGACCGCGAAGAGAGGTTATTCGAACAACATGATGTGATCGGATGAACTGACAAATGCGACTTTGTTGCAGCCAGAGGCAGCAGTGTTGGAGGGCTCTCTCTCTCTCTCTCTCTCTCTCTCTCAAATAAAACAAAAAAAAAAAAAAAAAAAAACAAAAAAAAAAAAAAAAAAAAGGGGGGGGGGGGGGGGGGGGGGGGGAGGGGGGGGGGGGGGGGGGTGGGGGGGGGGGGGGGGGGGGGGGGGGAGCACCGAAATGACAATGCTTGTCTACGGTGTCAGGGATTTCATTACCTTCCCATTCCGTTCTCTCTGCGGTATATAATTTAAACGCAGCAGTTCCTGGAAATGTAAAGTGAATGCAATATTAAGGGAATAATACCTAAAAGCTGAACCTTCCTATGAAATAAGTTGCGTTCTTATAATTTGCGGAGTGGAGTTCAAAATATGGCCTGCACTTGATTATGTAGTACACCCTTTGAATAGTAAATTTTAAAGGTTTGTAGAGGCATATATACTTTTTTCGGCGTGTAGAACCCGCCATGGGTAAAGGAGCGTTGAAATGAAAGTTGTGATCCTTTATAATGGCCACTTGCCCTAAAATAATACGGATTTTTTAAAAATGATATTCTATACGTTGCTAGGCACACTACCATTCACTACCCCCTAGTTATTAAGATAGAAATAATCAAGGATAAAGATAAAAATAAGGAAGTTACCAGAACGGAAACTTCATTATTGAAATTTTTTTCGGATAAAATCTCTCTCTCTCTCTCTCTCTCTCTCTCTCTCTCTCTCTCTCTCTTCTCTATTTTTTTTTTGTTATTAATTATAATTTTTATTTCTGTTTATTTTATTGTCTATTAATTTTTATTTTTCTATTTTTTTTTTTATGTTTTTTTTTTTATTATTTTAATTTCATTTTTATTTTATTTTTATTTTCACGTCTCATCATTTATATTTTCATCTCTCTCTCTCTCCAAATTGAAACAGACAACTTCGAATGAGGGTCAATTTCACAGCTTGTAAATCTGGAAACGAAAGCTGTCTGGGGAAGCGAGGAGTGAGTGGGTGTTGTGATCAGAAAGATAGAAGGGGTACTTTTTTAAATTAAATTTTTAAAAATAAAATGAAGACGTATATGCAGTGAAAGAAGACGACAGAATTATTTCAAGCAATTCTGCATTATTAAATAGGTGTCTAACATCATACAGAAGAAGGGAAAGGAAAAAAGGACAGTTTCTATTTACAATATCATTCTAAGGGACATTTTACGTTTACATTATTCCAAATCTCTTTTAGCTTAAATATTTCCATCTCAACATTTATCTGGAGTACCAGACGTATAAGAAATTATAAATATTACGAAATCAACAACCAAACCAGATAGCAGACTCCGTGTTTCCTCTGAACGAACTATTCCTATTGTTTTATCTTTCGTTTAAGAAACAGTAAGGTGTTGTAATTAAAACTGCCTTTTTTCAAAAATATAAAACCTGAGAGCTTTGCACATTATAGTCCGGAATCTGTTTTTGAAGGCTTTTGCTTAAGTTGCATCAACAGATACGTAGTTATAAAGCATATTTTAGCCATCATGATTTAGATTATTGTCAAAAAGGTACTCGATCCACATTCCAAAAATAAACAGTTATAAGCTACAGTAAAAAACAAAAATATTTTAACTGAATATGGTCTGTTATAAATGTTTCAGAGTAATAATTATTTTAACTTAGTCTATCTTATAAATTTCATATTTCAGTACTGAAATATTATTGACCTCTGCCTTACAGATAAAATCAATTAGCTGTATGAAATATGAGTTTCCAAGCAGCTTTCACTTCACGAAACTGGAGAAGGTCAGAAGGATAATAAAAGGATAAAAAAAATATTCCTTACTCTAATCTTCAGAGGTTAAGGAAAATCTGTACCCAGAACTATATACAACACCCTCTAAATATACATCATAATGAAAGATTAATGTGACTGCATATCCGTAAGTATATTACCTAGTAACTTCGCCTGTTTATTAATAGAATAGAATAAAAATTATTATTATTGCTATTACCATTATTATTATTATTAACATGCACGATACATAAGTGAGTGTTGCGTGACACATAAAAGTCTCAAAAGAAAATCACGGAACGAGAGACCAAATAGCAAACATTTCTGAAGAAAAATGTTTAAGTATAGAAGTTATGCTGTTTGCAACTTTATAAACTAACGTAAAAAAAATCAGAAGAAAAAATCAGCCAAAAGTGTCGCTTATTTAAGTGTACTCTGGGCAATTTATTCAAAGCGAGAGAATTACAAGGACGATGGAATGGCATTCATTACACGAACAATTTTCAAACTTGGAGGAAAATATTCGAGATAATTACAGTAGTACAACTGAAAAGCGAGGAAAAATGAGAAAAATGGCCGAAGTGGTGATTTCTGCACTGCAACAATTGACAATTCATTCACTGCATATTCCCGTCATTTTCTAAATCGTTTTAATCGTTCTAATTAAAAGTAATGAGCTCAGAAAACTAGCGGGATGGCCTGTTACGGGATAGTACAATAATTAAGGCAGAACTCGGCAATATTCTCCATCATGAACCTTTATAATTTTGGAAGAGGAGGACTAAATGAAAAACAATATTATTAGAACGTCAGATCATTCAGTGATAAATAGTACAGCCTATGAACTACTTGGTATGTGGTATTTACTGTTTGTTTATTTGTAAGGTGTTTCAAAGTTGCATGGAACCAGTGGTTTATTCAGCAAAGAGACCAACGGCTTTACGTGACTTCTGGACCAGGTCGAGTGTGAACTTCTATCACCAGAAATACACATCTCTAACCCCTCAATGGAATGCCCGGGAATGGAACTCGGGGCCACCGGGGTGACGGGCCAAGGCCATACCGATTACGCCACTGAGGCGCTCCGGTGTTGACTGATACACACCGTGTACGGGATAACAAAAAGATAACTATCTTTCCCATATCGGTGTTCGTTACGGAATGTGAATGGAACAGTTTTCATTTGAATTTGTCATTACGTTTTCTGCTCTACAGCACTTTAGTTTGCCGGAATGGGTAGATTTTGTTATATTTAAATTCATAGCTGTAACTCTATTTATTACTTTGTAAACGAGGCGTGATCCGACCTCCAACTTTCAAGGGGGTGCTCAAATCTACGGTCAAATAGAGCCTTGTTTCACCAAAGTAATTCAAAATAAATAAGCTATATATTATTAAGAATAATTGTTCTGTACGGTTTAACATACAATTATTTTTTTTCAGTTTTTCATTCTAATAAATAAATCATAAATATCCAATTCTAAAATTCCCGTACCTTGAAATCAACGTGAAACACCTTTTTATGATTTTCCATAGACCTTTCCTAACATCTCGGCCCCACCCCCCCCCCCCCCAAAAACAAAAACAACAACAGAAACAGCAACAAATTAGTTTGTAGGCTTACTCCCCGAGTAAGCGAAAATCTGAATTATATACATTGTTTTAGTGTTCTCACATACCCATTGATTTGTTTGCTTGTTGTGGAAAAACATTTCCCGAAGTTTTTTTGTGTTTTTTTCTTTACATAAAAAGTTACAGACAAATTTGCATCTGAAATAATGGTTTCTCAAGTTTTATAATAGAATTTCCTGAACTTCCTTTATATTGCCACTTTCTCTAACATATTAAAGAATTTTATAAATGATATTCTATACCTTGTTAGGTACACTACCATTCATTATCTCCTAGTTATTATGACACAAATAATCAAGGATAAAGATAATAAGGAAGTTACCAAAACGGAAAATTCACTATTAAAAATTTGTTCGGATGAAATCTCTCTCTCTCTCTCTCTCTCTCTCTCTCTCTCTCTCTCTCTCTCTCTCTCTCTCTCCAAGTTGAAAAAGACAACCTCGAATGAAGGTTAATTTCACAGTTTGTAAATCTGCGAAACGAAAGCTGTCTGGGGACCGAGGAGTGAGTGGGTGTTGTGATCAGAAAGATAGAGGGACACTTTTTTGAAATTAATATTCTTGAAAAATAAAATGAAGACGTATATGCAGTGAAAGAAGACGACCGAATTAATTCAATCAATTCTGCATTATTAAATAGGGGTTATAACATCATACAGAAAAAGGGGATAGGAAAAAGGAACAGTTTTTATTTACAATATTATTCCCAAGGACATTTTACGTTTACGACATTATTCCCAATCTCGTTTAGCTTAAATATTTCCGTGTCACTATTTATCTGGAGTACGTGACGTATAAGAAATTATAAATATTACAAATCAACAACCAAACCAGAAAGCAGACTACGCGTTTCCTCTGCACGAACTATTCCTATTGTTTTATCTTTCGTTTAAGAAACAGGACGGTGTTGTATAAAATATAAAACCTGAGAGATTTGCAAATTATAGTCCGGAATTTACTTTTGAAGGCTTTTGCTTCCATCTAAAATTCCATCAACAAATATGTGGTTACAAAATGAAGTATATTTTAGCCATCATTATTTAGATTATTGTCCAAAAGGTACTCGATGCACATTTCAAAATAAACAGTCATAAGTTACAGTGAAATACAAAAATATTCTAACTAAATATGATTTGTTATAAATGTTTCAGAGTAATAATTCTTTTAACATAGTCTGTCTTATAAATTTTATATCTCAGTACTGAAACATTATTATTGATCTTTGCCTTAAAGATAAAATCAATTAGCTGTATGAAATATGAGTTTCCAAGCAGCTTTCACTTCACGAAACTGGAGAAGGTCAGAAGGATAATAAAAAATATTCCTTACTCTAATCTTCAGAGGTTAAGGAAAATCTGTACCTAGAACTATATACAACCCCCTCTAAATATACATTATGTTGAAAGATGCCTGTGACTGCATATCCCTAAGTATATTATCTAGTAAGTTCGCCTGTTTATTAATAAAAAATTATTATTATTATTATTATTATTTTCTTTTTTTGCTCTATCACAGTCCTCCAATTCGACTGGGTGGTATTTATAGTGTGGGGTTCCGGGTTGCATGCCTGCCATCCTTAGGAGTCCCCATCACTTTTCTTACTATGTGCGCCGTTTCTAGGATCACACTCTTCTGCATGAGTCCTGGAGCTACTTCAGCCTCTAGTTTTTCTAGATTCCTTTTCAGGGATCTTGGGATCGTGCCTAGTGCTCCTATGATTATGGGTACGATTTCCACTGGCATATCCCATATCCTTCTTATTTCTATTTTCAGATCTTGATACTTATCCATTTTTTCCCTCTCTTTCTCTTCAACTCTGGTGTCCCATGGTATTGCGACATCAATGAGTGATACTTTCTTCTTGACTTTGTCAATCAACGTCACGTCTGGTCTGTTTGCACGTATCACCCTATCCGTTCTGATACCATAGTCCCAGAGGATCTTTGCCTGATCGTTTTCTATCACTCCCTCTGTTTGGTGCTCGTACCACTTATTACTGCGAGGTAGCTGATGTTTCTTGCACAGGCTCCAGTGGAGGGCTTTTGCCACTGAATCATGCCTCTTTTTGTACTGGTTCTGTGCAAGTGCCGGGCATTCGCTTGCTATGTGGTTTATGGTTTCATTTTTCGTATTGCACTTCCTTCATATGGGAGAGATGTTATTTCCGTCTATCGTTCTTTGAATATATCTGGTTCTTAGGGCCTGATCTTGTGCCGCTGTTATCATTCCTTCAGTTTCCTTCTTTATCTCTCCCCTCTGTAGCCATTGCCATGTGTCATCGCTGGCTAGTTCTTTAGTCTGTCTCATGTATTGTCCGTGCATTGGTTTGTTTTGCCAGTTCTCTGTTCTGTCTGTCATTCTCCTGTCTCTGTATATTTCTGGGTCTTCGTCTACTTTTATTAGTCCTTCTTCCCATGCACTCTTTAACCACTCGTCTTCACTGGTTTTCAGATATTGCCCCAGTGCTCTGTTTTCGATGTTGACGTAGTCCTCTATACTTAGTAGTCCTCTCCCTCCTTCCTTTCGTGGTATGTATAGTCTGTCCGTATTTGCTCTTGGGTGTAGTGCTTTGTGTATTGTCATATGTTTCCTGGTTTTCTGATCTATGCTGCGGAGTTCTGCCTTCGTCCATTGTCCACTATTCCTGCGCTGTATCTAATTCTCTGGCCTACTGCCCATGTGTTTATGGGCTTGTTGATCATATTTCCGGCGTTGGGTTTTGACTTGAGTATCGCCTTGAGTCTCTGCATATATTCTTTCCTGATCGTGTCCTTCATCTCTTGGTGTTTTACATCCCCTCCTTCCATTATTCCCAGGTATTTGTATCCTGTCTCATCTGTGTGTTTGATGTTTGCTCGATTGGTAGCTTTATCCCTTATTATTATTATTATTATTATTATATTATTATTATTATTATTATTATTATTATTATTATTATTATTAACATAGAGGATACATAAATGAGTGCTGAGTGACAGATAAAAGCAGACCTATACTTCATTAAAGTCTCATAAGAAAATCACGAAACGAGAGACCAAATAGCAAAAATTTCTGAAGAAAAATGTTAAGTATAAAAGTTATGCAGTTGGCAACTTTATACACTGACGTAAAAAAAAAAAAAAAAAAAAAAAAAAAAAATTAGAAGAAAAAACCAGCCAAAAGAGTCGCTTATTTAGTGTACTCTGAGCAATTTATTTAAAGCGCGAGAATTACAAGGACGATGAAGGGACCTTCATTACAAGTACAATTTTCAAACTTTGGGGAAAATATTCGAGATAATTGCAGTAGTATAACTGAAAAGCGAGGAAAAATTAGAAAAAAGGGAAGAAGTGGTGTTTTCTGCACTGCGACAAAGTCATTACGTTATTCTGATTTTTTTTTAAATATATTTAAGACTGACCCTTTTATCAGGCTGGTGGTATTCACATGATCCCATTAAACGGCTAAAGGAGTTGGCTGTTTGCCTACTCAGAGAGAGAGAGAGAGAGAGAGAGAGAGAGAGAGAGAGAGAGAGAGAGAGAGAGAGAGAGAGAGAGAGAGAGTCTAACCGAGATAAAGATTTGTTTAAATTGCAGGTATCTTTATTCTGTAAAATGTTACTATTATCATGAACGAGAGCTTTTTTTTTTTATAAGCTTGGATATGATAAAGAGCTGCAAAATTTAAGCAAAAAACTTACGGTCCTATCTGGAAAATTCTCAATATAGTGAAATATCTTCATAATCCTCTGAAATATTTCTATTTTTATGATACATAAAGCATCGGTATACGGCCAAATAATCGTCTAATTTGATACCTACAAAGTTATTATTATGATTTCATTTTACTGGTTAATAAAAAGAAAACAGCTCTAGGTGTCACGATGTTATCCTAAAAGTCTGAACTTTCAGAAAACATGAGAAAGAAGAGAGAAGTTATTATGTTTATCGGAAGATTGCTTCCGAGGATAATTCTGGGTAATACGAACGAGACGGAAATATGACGTTGAAATATTTGCAGGAACTTTTCCAATACCAGATCTCAGCCAGACTAATTTTGTGGCTTCGTTATAAAAGTTGGCTGAAGTTTTTGAGGTAAAGAGAGTTGAAAATGATATTGGAATGAAGAGTAAAACTGAAGTCTTTTAGGGTAGAGAGGAGTTTTGCTGGATCGTGTGTATTTTATCATCATACACACACATACACAAAGACACACGCACGCGCGCACATTTGAGTTGTTGGCAGTCCAGGAGGATAGTTAAGAATGTATGAAGACGTTAGCTAGACCATTTTGATTTTGTCTGTAAATTTCTCATTAAAAAAGCCAGCTGCCCTTATACACTGACAATAACTAAGCCAGCTGAAGAATTCATTGTTGGATGTGTATATCCGTCTGTTTTAGCTAACAGAAGTTTGCCGGGAGACTAAATACACATATGTATAATAGTATTGCAATTTTTTGAACGTGGTATTGCTTATACGCAGTGGTAAGATCAAAGCCAAATCATCTACTCTTGCGATCACAAGATTCAGTACCTTAAAGATACATCCAAGTTGTTTTTTTTACTGCTTTTGGTTTTCGTTTCTGGCCGAGGGAAAAGGCGACTATCTCAAAATACACAGAAAAATCAAAAGGAAACTGAGGAACACAGAAGAGAGAGAAAACTGATGGGAGAAAGTTTTAGTTTCTCTGTTCCTTTCCACATGATATTTGTACTGCAGTATGTTGTTTGTTTGTTTGAATGGTGTTTTTACGTTGCATGGAACCAGTGGTTATTCAGCAACGGGACCAACGGCTTTACGTGACTTCCGAACCACGTCGATAGTGAACTTCTATCTCTAGAAACACACATCTCTGACCCCTCAGTGGAATGCTCGAGAGTCGAACTCGCGGCCACCTAGGTGGTAAGCCAAGACCAAACCGATCACGCCACTGAGGCGCCTTCTTGCTCTATGGCACTTCGGAGACGTATAGGGACCATTGTAAGGGCTATATATGTACATCTGTTCCAAGCAGATTAATTCGAGTCTGAAAAAGGGGTCACTATCTCCTAGAGCGTCGACATCCTGCCAAGTTTCTCATCTGGATTTTCAGATCTGAATACAAATATCTCAGAGCACAGGTTTAAACATATTTTGGTATATTATATATAATTTATTTTCTAGCTTTATTTCGCCGCGCATATCAGTAGTGCTTCCTGCAAATGTTAAGCGCTTTAAAACTATTGACTTGATCAACATACTTTTACTTCTAAATCAGTGTCATATAAAAAACTGAACCATAACCTATCTGACACCTTTTGGTAACAACTTCGATCTTGCCAAACAAAAAATGATTAAAGTCTCTGTTTAAATGGTCTCTGCTAGTTGTATTCATAGATCTATTTACCCGTCAGTTTGCCATCTCTCTCTCTCTCTCTCTCTCTCTCTCTCTCTCTCTCTCTCCACCCACAATTCTTTCCTCAGTGCCCTGTTACCATGTCATAGCTTTTTGATATTCTTTATGGGCGACCTTTCTTCATTCTTCCCTCGATGTTTACTGTTTAATTCCACTCCCTCTTTGTTTACCCGTTTAATTTATTTGCCTTGCACCCTCTAAATCTCTATTTTGCTTCCCTTTCCCCTCAACGTTACTGAGAATCTTTCCATCTTTGATCTTGTGCTGGATGTAACTATGGTATGATGCACGCCATGGCTGAAACTAACGGTATAGTGTGGATGTCTATTTAGTCCTGTATTTCACAAACATGCATATATATTTATATATATATATATATATATATATATATATATATATATATATATATATATATATGTGTGTGTGTGTGTGTGTGTGTGTGTGTGTGTATACTCATTAAACTACAACTGTCCTTTAATATCTAATTCGCTCTACCTCGGAATTAATACTCACATTTTTATATATGTTAACCGTTGGGGAATTTTTTTGTTGATAAGAAATTAGCCGGCAGATAGCCTTGTGGGTGAAGAGCTTCAGTGTACGTCTTGAATTATTGGTTTCGTGGTTTGAGCCCATGAACCGACGCATTTCTTATAAACTAAAAAATTCTTCCTCGGTTTACATATATGAAAATATATCAATTCCGAGGTAGAGGGAATTACATATAAAAGAGCATTTGTAGTTTAATGAGTGTAGATGAATCACGGTGATGTGATAACATTCAATATTGCAGAGGTCAAAAGGGAATCTTTGCTAAATCTTAGACCAGCGATGATTTACAGAGCTGGAACGTGGCCGATGAGTAGTCTCACGAACGGATGAGGATGCTGGAATGGATGAGCGGAGTCACAGAAAAAAAAAAAAAAATAGAATCAGAATGAATTGATCAGACGGACAGAAGACTACAGTAGGCTTTGGTTCATGTTTATGATGAGATAACAGAGATCATGGGTGTAGAAAGGTTATGAGTATGGAGGAAAGGAGAAAAGGCCAAAATTCAGCTGGAAGGATTCAGTAACAGATGACATGCGGCAGAAAGTTTTAGAAGTCAGGATGCATTGGCTGGGGAAGGTGAATAAGGCCGATAAGAAACAGCGACCGCGTATGGAAATGGGCAAAGCTAACGACAAAGGAGAGTTTGGGTTTTCTTTGGCATTGTAAACACTTGTTATGTGCGTCCAATGACTTGCATGCAATTTGAAAAGGGATGGGATAACCTACAGCTAACGTACTACCTAATATAAGACACAGATCTGGCTACTTTATTTTGATAGCGGACAAAACCTGTGTATTTAAGCACTGTAGCGTTTAAAAACAGAAATACAGATATTTGATATGGGATAAAACATGTATATTTAAACACAATTGCATTTACAATAACAAGAAATACAGATCTGGCTACTTTATTTGATTGGATAAAAAACGTTTTTATTTAAATTTTAAACACTATTGTATTTAAAAAAAAAAAAGGAGAGATCCACAACGGGACTTCATACAATGAAAACGTAAAAAAATAAACAATCTCCATCTCTCTCTCTGACTCTCACCTCTCTCTCTCTCTCTCTCTCTCTCTCTCTCTCTCTCTCTGAAAGTTGCCCAAAGAGTTAGTTATCAAAAGAATCGCTTTCTCTTTATTTGCGGCCTTTTTTCATCCTGTACCCAATTCCTTTTCAGATCCATGAGACACTTTTTCCGGCTCTGACGCCCAAGTCTCATGGTAATCCCTTTCCCTTTTTAGAGAGTCTCGGATATAGAAAGAGATTTTTCTGGATTAAAAAAAAAATTCTTATGACCTACATATTCATTTTTTCGAATCATGCTATAATTTTTTACTTACGTGCAAGCCAACTCCTTTTATTTTATTTTTCATTTTTTTTATCATATTCCTCGTGACTTTACAGTATTTAAACATCTATTATTTAATCATGTATTTGTGCCAATCAAACGGAGCATATGTTATTTTCTCCAAAAGTCATATACGCACTTACCTGCAGAGTAAGTGCGTGCAAGACTTTCCCTTTACGCATAAGCTGTAAACATTACATTCCTAACTTACGTAAATTAAAATTTACTAAAACCTACAGTCAAATAGAGCCTTCTTTCTTCCACCAACGAAAATTAAAATAAATACGCTATATTTTACTAGAAACAATTTTTCTGCACTGTTTAACATGCACATTACTCGTTTGTTACATTTTCATTCTAATAAATAAATCATAAATATCCTATCCTAAAATTCCTGTATCTTCAACTCAACGCGAAATACCTTTTTCACACCTATATAGGCTTTTCCTCAGACCTTTCCTACCCCCAAGAAGAAGAAGAAGAAGAAGAAGAAGAAGAAGAAGAAGAAGGTAGTTTGTAAGCTTACTCAACGAGTAAGAGAAAATATTTCACGTATACCAGACATTTCTAAGGTCGTAGACTAAGCCACATCCCATTTTCTATAACGGAGGTTTTCACATCGAATTACAATAAGAATACAAACTCGGTAATAGCTCACGAAATGACGAGCAAAACCCATTCTCTGACACAAAGACTTTCAGGCAATTGATATGGACTCCTTTTTGCACAATGTGGACAGGATATTAGGTCAAGACAGGGAAGCAAGGGGGTCAGGGAAACGATAATGAAGGCTTAATTGGTAATAAGAGAGATGCAGCGACGAAGGGGGTACAAACAATGAGAGTAATTACTGGGCAGAATGGAGAACAAGTGAACTGAAGAGAAAGTGGCAGGAAATAAATATCACCACTAAACCTCTTCAGGAGCTATCGACTGAGCTGCTGTAAAATCAAAAAGGTCTAGTATATTCTCATGATCAATTGAGAGTATTTTGTGATTATGAACTGTATCAAGTGCGAAAAGAGAAAGACATACTATATATGTAATATATATTTCTATATATATATATATATATTCATACATACCATTATATATGTAATATATATATATATATATATATATATATATATATATATATATATATATACAGAGAGAGAGATGGCAATACTACCCTAAGACTTTTTAAAGAGGTATAAACCAATTCTAAGCAGACCACTGCATTGCTAACTTAGCCTTCTACCTATTCTTTCGCCAAAATGATAAACAAACAGTAGTGTAATTTTATTTGAAATCGTTAAATAAATCAATAAAAAGTTTAACATTTAATGTACTACCACTAGCGTATGAAAGTCTCAGACCTTACCTTTCACTTGCTGTATGATTTATTTTCCATAAATAAAGGACTTATTGTCACTTGAACATATGTGCATTTCATTTACAAGAGCTCAAGCTCGTTTTCAATTAACATCACATCAAAGTATTAGCGTCTTTTCATCACATAAAGGCCTATAGCATTGCAGCCGTAGATTTTGTAGGTTGGCCACTGATTAACGCATTCAAATATCTATAAGCTTCAGCACTGCAATATTTATGTACGCTAACAACAACCAACGAAAGTACCAGCACGCACAGGACAAACAACCTCACAGCTGTTCGCTACTGAACGACTGAAGCCACACTGAGTCATTGACTCTGGTGAATTAGCCCTAGTGCTCAATTAAGCACTTCGAGATAAACGTATTTATTGCTTGAAACTACGTTCATTCCTTGATGGTTTATGATGTGTTTGATAGCAGATATTGCGTATGCATTGCACACTAACCCTCAATATAATGGGATTATATTAGTTCGCCCATCAAAAATGTAACTAGTTGGTAAACAAGATATCATCGGTTAACCTGTGTTGCCATTTGTCGATTCCATTTCACATAAAACTGAAAGCTAAAGACCGCTGGTTTTTTACTGTTTCTATTGCAATACATGACTATATTATTTTCCTCCCAAATCTCATCTGGTCTGTTGTCCCCCGGTAGGCATGGGAGAGAAAGAATGGATCAAAAAAATTAGTATGTATTAAACTAAGTATATGAAGCTATATTGTCAACAAATAGGAGAGACGGACTTAGAGAATAAGGAGAGATTACGTAAAAAGAGTCAATGGAGAGAAGCCTAAAGATTTACTTTGTAAAATGAAAGAGCTCAATGGTGAGACTTGTCTGCAGGTTCTGTTCAGTCTCCTATGGTTCTCCAAAGTGAAAATAAAGCAATTAATTTACTCAATTTCTTATTAAGGAGTTTAATTTCTGGAAAGATTCCCGTTCTTCTTGTTTAGAATCTAAAACGAATACTTGGAACATCTGTTGGAATATATCTCTGATAACACAAACATTCCATAATATCTAGGAAAATATGAAAGACGACACTACGCTGAGATTTTGCTATGAAGATATTTAGACAAAATTGCTTCTTAACGTAAGGAATTTGGATTTTTAAGCCTGAAAATGGAAACCCAGAATAGAACATGAAATACCGTATTTCTCTCCCAAAGAAGCTATTAGTGAGGCTTCATGCAAATGAGCATCGTTGGAAAAGTTTACAAGAGAAGCAGGCGCTCATTTTTGTCTCAAAGGGAAACTTCATCCCACGTGTGACGTCACAACCAGCGCTCCGTAACGATCCATTCCACGAAATGACTTGAATGAATTTAAGAATGAATTCAAGTGTACAAATAGGATGCAATATTAAGCTTGTGGAGGATGCTGTTTTATATGCTTTTATTTTCTTGGGTACGTTAAACGCTTAACGTAATAGTATCACTAGTTAAGATGGAAGTCTGGAATAAGGCCAAAAAGGCCATAACCTTCGTCTTTCTATTTTCATGAAATAGAATGAGAGAGTATGAAAAAGAGTACGTACTCCCAGTATAATTAAAATCATGAACTGACATCAAACCGAATATGCTATATTTTTATGTCAATAATCATTTATGGGCAATATTTAGTATAATCCTCAAATATAATCATGTTTGATAAAGATTTTTCACTTGTAAAATTATTGTTAAAATAATAAATTTTCAAGTAGACACCGCTCTTTGCTATTGTTGTGGTGGGGGGGGGGGGGGGGGGGGGGGGGTTTAGGAAAGCATTAAAAAGGCCTGAAACGGATGTTTCGCGTTGAGTTTAAGGACACAGAAATTTTAGGAAAGGATATTTATGATTTTATTAGGATGAAAATGTAAAAAAAAAAAAAATATAAACAGTACATATAAATTATTTCTAATAAAATATAGCGTATTTATTTTAATTTTCTTTGGCGAAACGAGGCTCTATTTGATCGTAGATTTCAGCACGTTTTAATTTATCTGGTGTGCTGAATTTAGGCTATGTTTCTGTTCGATAATTTTGTGTTTCCTCATATAACTGAGAATATATGAATGTGTTTAATTGGTGCCCTTTATACTTGATCCTTGGTGTTAGTATACCTAAGCAGTGCTAAGTTTAAGTATTAATTACGAAAAACACTTCCCGTTAATTCAGGAATATAATGTCTACAACTTGAGCGCGAAGGGAAAATCTTGCACGCGTCCCGAGTAAGCTGGAGGTCGCATCACGCCTTGTTCCCTTTCCTCTACTGTTTTAGAATAGGTTACATGTGCCGAAGCATTCAGTTGGAAATGACTGCATTTTCCCCAGACCAAAATAACTCAAACCGAAATAAACTCCTTAATCAAACCTTCACCAGTGGATTCCAGGTAGTATGAACGGTGATTCCTTGTTTACGAATGCCCATTACCCTGATTTGTTTGGAAACCACTCAAAAAAAAAAAAAAAAAAAAAGTTTTTCCTTTGAATCAGATACACCCTCTCTCTTTTTCAAATGGCAGTTGATTGTATAATCTGTACCGTAATGCTTTTAGATATACCTCCGTTTAGCAGAAAAGTCTGTTACTCTTTAGGCGAATCACGATAACCAGAGAGAGAGAGAGAGAGAGAGAGAGAGAGAGAGAGAGAGAGAGAGAGAGGTTTCACGTGAAATTTTCTTTCTACCTGGTAATTTATGCTAACTAATTTATTACGGCGTCAATAGCCTATGTGCTATGAATCCATTTTTAATAGCTATAACCAAGCTCTCTCTCTCTCTCTCTCTCTCTCTCTCTCTCTCTCTCTCTCCTTATTACCTGGTACAATCACGAATTATCGCGCAGCTGGATAAAGGCTTGAGGGCGGCCTGATATATATGAAGATAATGCAAGATTTTGGACAAGTGACAAGTTGTCCGGTGAATTAGATGTGATGCATAATACGAAAACATTAAAGGATGAGATTGCCACTTCAGTCAGGTCCAAAGAACTTTTCTACGAGCAAAGTAATTTTCCAGATATATTCATGCTGTCAATAACCAATCCTTCAAACACATACTGCGGTACTAAGTACTTTCAAGATCCATTCTTCACTATCATTTCGATTCTTCAAAATCAAAATGATTTAATTCGACTTTATTTCTTGGTCATTTTAATGTTAAGAGTTTAAGGAAATGTCTGAAGGAGTGTCTATCATGCAAATAACCGACCCTGCCCCCTCCCCCCCCCCCCACCCCCAACGAAAATCCCAAATTTCCGTTCACATAAAAAGCCACGGGACTATTGCCTGAATATACTTTTTATGAATAATTTTGTTTTTACTATGGCAATAGTTTATGATTGCTACGGTTCCTTTTAAATATCAGTGATATCTTAACTATCATTACCTAGTATGTAAAAAAAATAGTATGTATTTTGAAAAACTTTCCCTATTATAATCTCTGCATATATTTGAGATGAAAATCATTTGTTCTAAAGGGTCCACAATAATACTTTTGACACTTTGTATTATTGTGGACCCTTTAGAACATTATACTATATACTCTCGCGATAGAGAGTTTTTCCCTATGAAAATCATTATTCAAAATAATGTTCTATTTCATTACCGTAAAAATATAAGTGAACGTGTTTGGCTGCCAAAACCATTTGTTATCCGTACTCTATTATTTTTCGCGACCAGTAGAGGCAGCTCATATTTTAAATGATTTCCCCTTTGATGGCTTGACACGATCGGCACTGGCTTTCATTCAATCGCATAAATCACTTAATCCATCGTGATCGGATTATGTGGCGCTGTTTGAATTGAATTGAATTGAATATAGAATTTAGGCCAAAGGCCAAGCACTGGGACCTATGAGGAAATTGACGGTAAAAGGTTTGAATTGTCAGTCCTATAATATTTTCTTAGTCTTGTGATTTCATCTTGCATGCATTAATATTTTTAGTAACGACCTTTTGATCTTGATAAACTATTGCAATGTAAATTTCTCGTACCTCGAAAGAGGACAAAATAGACTTTCTCACACAGGGGCCATGCTTACCAGTATGCAGACACTTTTGGAATATGCATTTTAATATTTTTCTCCTTTTTTCTATTTTGTATCTAAATCTCGATAAAATGGCCAATTATGGAACAGGTTAACAGAGAGACTCGTCACCCTCCCAGCCCTGTCCAAGTGGTATGTATTTCAAAGGACAAGTGAACTGTTTTGCGAAATCTTAAAAAATCCTCTTAACCGCACTAATTTAAAATCGTCATTTTGAAATTTCTTAATATTTCATATCACCATCATTTTAATACCACGATAAACCACCATCATTTTTGTTATATCAAGCATAAATATTCATACTTAACGGTCTACCGCAACAAACCACTATAATGACGTTTACCTAACCTAAATAAATAATAATGAAAAAAGTATTTTAAAAGTTATGAGTCATTAGGAGACCGAAATCCAAACAATGCAAGATGTGTCTGTACTCGTGTTCGTAGACAAGAAATCCAAGGATGTGGTTATGTTAACACCCTCCTCTTGGAGCTTTTCTTTCTGTAGCTACAAGACCTTTTGCCTGTGTTGACATAGACTCCGGAAACAAAGCAAAACTATGTAAAACTTGACGTATTAGTGGTTACTTTCATTGCTGAACGAAAAGTATGTGTGTAACAGATAAGAATAATGAGGTATTTACATTCCTTAATAAGCTTCGAGAGTTTTCTGAATACTTATCACAATTCACTAAAGGTTCAGTTACATCAAGCTATTACTGATATTTCATATGAATTCAGCTCGATCGTAAGCGCATGCCTTCATTAGCATTTTTTTATTCGCGTTCGATATTTGAAATTTATCTCCGAAATAAGAATGGAGAATATTAATAATGTTACATACGACAATTTCAGAAAATAAGTGTACAGTATACTTTAATATTGCTTTATAAGTGATTCTCCCTCGTTCCACTAATTCGTTGAGTGTTTACGAAATCTAATTTTATATGGCATCGCATCCTTTTTGCTCATTATCTTAATGCCATTACCGCTAGAAAGGTTTAATTTAATATTTTTTGGCGGGTAATTACGAAAGTACCTGCAACGCAGCGCGGAAAAGTCAAACACACGGTTCTAATAAATTAAAAATGCTATTCGTTTACGCATTTACGAATACATATTTGAATACTCAGCTACTGAAATAAAAATAAAAGGCTGTGATTTCACCATAGAGCAAATGTTTGCCAGTGAGGTAAACATGAACAAGGGAATTATTGTAACCAAGCTACACAGCATCCAGGGAGTCTGTCAAGAAACGATTTCATACATGAAAAATTATCATTCTCGCTTTATAAACCTTCGTTGCTTCTGGCTGAAGAGAGGCGTTTGCAAAAAAGTTGATATTTTGGTGTTATAACGAGGCAGATAGTCTTTCTAGCCTGGTTAACCTAGGGTAATATACTGCCAATTACCCGGGAAATAAATTCTGGGTGTCTGTAGCTCAGCAGAACACTTGCCAAAGGCATCAGGTCATTATTATAGACTTTTCCGTCGAGACTTGTGTCACCCTATTTGCAATGTCTTTAGAGGAGGAGAACACCTTCTTTTTGGAATAATGCTGCTCATGGAAATGTTCGCCAATTTTGAAGGAAAAATGGAAAGCAAATTATTCTATTGACGAGAAGGTGACTGGACATTCCAAAGAAAACGCACACATCAAAAGATCTAAGGTTTTGATTTGAATAAGCCTCCATTGATGAAATCAGAAAAGGCACCAAGTCAGAAAATCCCAGCATCCGAGATTAAAGACGAATGGAAGAGGAAGAGGGGGAGACGTAAAGAACCGTTGAATTAATTGGCTGGAAAGGGACCAAGTATGAGTAGGCCGCTGGTTGGCTAAGAGTGCCAAAGGGGGAGGTAACAAAAGATCGACATAGGTAAGAACTGATGTGGCATTATTATCAACGAAGGCATTCAGCGGTGAGTGACCGTATCAACAATATATTTACGGAACTCACAAGGCCTTCCCATACGAGTCAGTCATTCATGAAATGAAGCTTGCCGCATACTTCGTGTTCCCTAGAACGAAAGAGGAAAGGTTAAAAAAATTCACTCCTCTTTAACCATATTGTAAAAACATCAACGTAAACATGTTCAAATCACGGTTTTGAGCCAGTGCGTCTTTATCTTAAACTTCCCCATTTCGCATATTTCTTTAACCTTATGCACAGCTGCATCCTATAACTTGTATGAATATTGTCTGCAAATTATGCTTTAACGTTCACGTGTAAATTAGTGATGTACACTGACAGGATGAACAGCTGTGATTGTCATTCACTTAGTTGCATATGTATGAGAGAGAGAGAGATAACGAAATTTATATTCCAACTGTCCTGCTCTCGGTAGGTTTTGCCCTGGCCTAGTTAAGAGGAATTACTCAGGGGCATTTCATAACAGAAATCTTTATATACAGTGTCAGATGAAGACCTTTTTACTTGCTTATCATTACGCAATTCCAAAGTTTTTATAAAAAAAATTCCATCTTTTCAAATGCATTTATCCATTTCTTTCACATCTGATGAAAATTCCTCAAATTCTTCACAATCATTCCCAAACCAAATCTAATTCATTCGTTATTAAAATCGCCCGTCTCGTCTGTATGAATAATTTATATTTTTCATCTATTTAATTATTTTTTTTCACTTTCAAAGGAGTGTCGTTAAATTATTCGTAGCTTAGCAGTGACTTAGCGGGTATGTGCTGAGGGCTAATAAGAAGTATTTCTACGTACTCCCTTTATTTGAACAAAGCCTATAGGGAAATACCACATATTTATAGTACCTCATGTATAATTCATATACTCAGTGCCTCAGGAGACGTAAACGATTGTGCTGAATTTTTCAAGGCACGGACACAGAAAGGCAATAAATGGAGGACTACATAAAGAGGGAACAAGGTTTAAAGATTTCATTCTCTGCTTGAGATTATTTTGCGTTGCAGAGCCCGAGATAAGCTACATTTTAGCCTAGATGATTGCAAAGGGATCTGTTCAATCTACGGTCTACATCAAGTCAAAACTCAACAGACAATAAAGAACCCTTTACCATTAAATAACGCATCTCATCTTCACCTTTTCCCGTATGCACAAGTATGTGTACATTCACACCCACACCGTACACACACACACACACACACACACACACACACACACACTCACACATATATTAACAACGAGGAGCGTCGCCCCCCACTATTTTCATATTTGGTATGCGTAAAGCCAGAGTGTTAGGGGAACTGGTAACACTCAGTCCCCCCCCCCTCCCCCCCCCACCTCTCTCTCCTTCCTCTCTCTCCTCTCTCTCTCTCTCTCTCTCTCTCTCCTCCATTCCATCAGGTCATCAAATCAGAGTCGGAGCTATAAAAATATACATTTATTCAAAGTAAAGTACTACTTGAATGATTCAGGTTCTTACAGGGTATTTAATAGAATGGTAATTCACAGATCAATTAACTCAGATAACCCCCCGGTATTTTAATAGTCTTAATCAGTAATTAGTCACACCAATTATCTCTTCTCCAAAATATTATAGTTCCCTCCACTAGGAAACTCAGTCCCCTCACTAGGACACTTAGTCCCCTCACTAGAACCGC
The DNA here is from genome assembly GCF_015104395.2 of Macrobrachium nipponense. Lineage (NCBI taxonomy): Eukaryota > Metazoa > Arthropoda > Malacostraca > Decapoda > Palaemonidae > Macrobrachium > Macrobrachium nipponense. The sequence continues at coordinate 15,152,826 of NC_087204.1, read as the reverse complement.
CTGTTTAAAAGACAGGAGAACACACTAGTGAGCACACACAATTGTAAAGACAAAGTCAAAAGATCAAATGAAATAGAACATCTTTACAAAATATAAAGACAGACAAGTAAGCTACAACTTTGGCTAAATCACAGTAACTTACCCATTACAGCTTGGAATATCACTTAAACAAAAATACATTATAGAGCCATCCAGGCTCTTTCTCCCCAAGGCAGCCGTCCCCCCCATTCTGCTTAAAACTTGCCGTTATCAACGGACATAGCTCGTACACGTACAGATGAATTCACACTCTTCGTCAATGCCCCAAGTAACTGGTCACAGCCAGTTTTCAAAGGCACCTTGAACAATAGCCTCACAACACTGATATGCTTAAATAAGGTACTTTAACATCATACCACCCAAAAAAGAGATATCAACATTCTTAGGTTGTTGCCTGGACTCTGTCTCCATGGGAAGTTAAAAATGATAAGTCTGCACATTCTAAAAAAGTCACAGCACATCACATTACAATGGTATATTAAACACATTATTAATTATAGCCCTCTTTTATATAACATATATATATATATATATATATATATATATATATATATATATATATATATATATATATATATATATATATATATATATAATCTACTAAGAGACAGAAATAATAACTTCATTCTCTAATATTCCATTCTGAAAATATGAAAATGGATGAGAGAGAGAAAGAGAGAGAGAGAGTCTCAGTCCCCAGCTCGAGAAATAGTCAAGCAAAATTCCGAGCTTGTTATCGAAGCACAACTACTGCGTTAAAAAGAGCGGCACCCCATCCCCCCCTCCCCCCGCCCCAGAATAGACACGCATTATCTCCCATGATATTCTCGACGAAAGAAGAAGGATTCCAGGAGTGTCATTTAAGCTTTAAAGTTATTCCCATTCCCAGCTTACCGGGAATCCGCATTCATACGAATGGCAGACACAGCAGTTCTTTTATGTATACCATCACTCGCGTGTAACCTTTTGTTGGGGTGACGTTGATATCTCTCTCTCGACCTTTAGCGAAATGCGTAAACGATGCTCCTGGCGAGAGAGACGTAAATGGTGTGTGATTCTCGTGGTTAAACTAATGCTACTTTGCGTAAAAAATTATGCGCTATTATGCTTTGACGTTGGTTTGGTATACAGGCAGATTTTCCTTTATATTTAGAAGACAGTAATACTATTCTCTCTCTCTCTCTCTCTCTCTCTCTCTCTCTCTCTCTCTCTCTCTCTCTCTCTCGCTGAAAAAGTTTTCATTAACTACCTTGTTCAAGACTGTTTGAATAATTAATACGAATAAAAAGAAATGCCATTTCGCAACTAGTTGAAGGCGTTATTCACTTTGACCTAAAATATCAGACGTTCATCAGTAATAGATAGATCTCGCCAAGATCTCCTGGTACCTAAATAACAGTACTAAGAAATATAGTTACGATGTGATTCATTGTATAGCTCAAGAGACCAAACCACTGAATACAACGGCTATTAACAGCTACATAAATGGCAAATGCGTGCAGGGACAACTGAACCCGCTAACGTTCAGTTATACCTGCGCAGGCAAAACTGAACGTTAGTGGGTTCAGTTTTGCCCGCAGGCATAAATGTGTAGGTATAACTGAACATTACTGGCGACCTTAATGAAGACTGTTGTCTCAGATGACTGAATTTACTGAGCACTATCTTCACTGGCTACTACGTTGATTGCATCTAACATTAAATGAGTTGAATACTAAATGCAATGAAATCTTTCCCCTATATTATTTCCTATGTTTATTGTCATGTTTCGCTGGTAATTCATATTTCGTAAGCAACGTATTTCGTCCAGCCGGGAATGTCATAATCTCGAGTAATAATAAAGACACCGCTTTAGATGCCAGTCACTCGAGAAATGGAAAGGTTGCAAGCATTTTTCCACTCAGAATTCTTCTTCCCTTGGGATTCATGTCTTCATTTTGGTAAGCACAATGCAGAAATCGCATCCATGCATTTGCCTTGAACTCAATATAGGTGTTTGCATGGGTCAAAGAGAAATGCACGCACCTTGCATTAGATGAAATTCGTGGTATGACGTATGCTTGTACAGCTTGATTTTAATGTCAAGATATTGAGTGTGTTTGCTGTTCATGATAATATTTCGGTAATATTTGATACCGAGGTAAAGATAACGATAATGCACCCATATGTTCAAGAGGAATTGAAGCTCCTTTTGAATTCTTTTAAATAAATGTTCGAATGTTACCTAACTGAGTACGAAACCTTTACCCGAATAAAAAAAAAAAAAACAAAAAAAAACTTTAAAAAATAAAATAAACATTTAAACGTAATGTTGAAATTTTTATTTCATTATTAACGTATTTTCATTCGAATTCATCACAGCATAAAGAAGCGAAACCGGCCATAATTCCTGGAGAATTGGGGTTAATCCCGTAATTCTCTAAATTCTCTTTTGCATAAATTAATAAAAATTCTCCCTCATTTTAGCTGATTATTATGCGGAATTAACTGTGCGTTAAGTGGGGGTGGGGAAATATTATGATGAAATCCTGGAAATGGTAGCAGGTCGTTCCAGAAAGCAATTGTATTTCCCGATAAAAATTTCGGTTATTAAACGCGTAACACCCATTTCATGTGGTGCGTTGGTGGTTATACGAGAAGAGAAATGATATTTTCTTTCTCTTGCACAACAGCAGCCACAGTTGCAGCGTCAATTACAGAGTAAAAATAACTGATTTGAACGACCTTCTGTTTTCAGTGGCTCTAAGAGTTCTCTCTGGTAATTCCTTCTTCGTTTCGTAAATTTATTGCGCAGTAAAATTTGCATCCTGTCTTTTAACTATATGGAACTGATGCCTTTAACTCCGAAAAACAGGTGAAGGTATAATAGGATGATACTCTTGTTTTCACTAAAAGTAGCGATATTTCTGTTGAAATTTTTTTTATAATGATTTATATATCTGCGAAGCGTTCACTGTACTCTTGGACTAGAAACTGCAGAGCTGAAATTTTTACCGACAGTTAAATGTGAGCATGACAGACTAACCTATTTCCTTCTTAACCTCATCAGTTGCGACAGATCAGCTGTTAAAACTTTATTTTGTCTATGTGTCCTTCCTGTCGTTCAGTCTAAATAATTCGTTCTGTCATTTCAATTTTCTCATTGCTACTAATCCTTTCTTGCAGTGATATTTCATGCATTTTTCCAGCCTTTGTATTATATTTATCTTACAGCCATATCATGGTGGGTTTCCATTTATTGTTTAATTTCAAATTTTCTTTGAGATTGTTAACCAATACTGCCTGGCAGTTCTTTGAGTCTATTATTTTACTGATATCCATATTTTGACGTAATCATTAGCGTATTAAGAAAGATTATCAACGCAATTGAAAGATAACTTTAGGTCGATTGTAAAAAAACTAGTCACATTATAATAATTCTTGAGACAGTTGATTACAACTACTTATGGTGTCCTTATAAATATATCTTGATGTTAAATCATATACAAAAAGACAAAGATGGTTGTAACTACCACCAATTACCGAGCTATTTTATATAGTTTTCCATAGCGTCTGCCTTTTGAATGATGGTGAGTAATTATTTCGAAATGTTTTGTGACTATAAAAACGAGTATAGTTTACCCAGCCCAGCACGTAAACAAATAGAAATGAAAGAAATCTCCAAGGTGAATTTGACCGTGAAAGCTAAAAGCACACTTTACAAAAGTCATCCAAAATGTAAACGGCGTAAAATTACCACGGAAAAATGAGTAAAATAGAATGTCCTAAAATGGCTTTTTTCCCTTATAGTTTTTAGCTTTAATTACCCGATATAGGAAATAATAGATGAAGTGTGAAACTTCAATTGAGAGTATCAGGTTTGGTAAAAAATTTAAACTGCATACTATATACGCATATGTATATATGAATATAAATATACATGTGTTTATATATAAACATATATATTTATTTATATACTTGTAGCTAAAATGTTTACTGAACTTGATAACTTACCTTGAAATTTCATACTTCATGTATTAACTTCTATTTCGAGTAAATAAAATTACAAACGTTAGGGAAAAAAAGCATATATATATATATAATAATATAATATATATATATATATATATATATATATAATATATATATATATATATATATATACACACACATATATATATATATATATATATATATATATATATATATATATATATATATATATATATGGACGATATTACCTTTGAGGCAGGTGTGGTGGTGATTAAGAATATGGAATACACGAGTCCAGACTATCCTTACCATGAGCTAATTTAGTGAATGGGTCACAGGGTGTGATTCATTCCTATCCCAGATAAAAACTAAGCTAAACACTAGATACAATCTTAGATATAATCAACCTCGAATCTAATTTCAGAGATAACGACAGAGGCACCAGACGCATTAACTTAACTTTCTCCGAACTGATAAGCCAAGGCGTATATTACACATTCACATAAAAGACTTTATTCCTTCCAGCTCCAAATTAAATAAAGGAATCAATCAATAATCTCAATTCCGAAAATATACATGTATTACTATTATAATAATGTTGATTTCTTTTTTAGTTTAACGTAGCAGCGGGGTTATTCATTCTTTAATTATAAATATAATAAAAAGGCTCTCACAATACATTCCAACATTGGACTACACGTATGGTAAGAATTATGAATTGACAGTGAGGATTTAAACCAAAGACAAAGAAAACTATTGAGTTTAATAAGTGAAATTATAGATGTTGAACTGCCGTTTCTCGTCTTGAGAGGAAATCACCCAAAAAGCTGTCTTCGGATGTATGCACCACTTCCTCTCCACAGTAACTCATCTACCATATGTAAAGGACCTAAAATAATAAAAAAGAATATACACCTCTTGAAAAGAATCAATTTAACGTAAGAAATTAATCGACAAATTTAACGAGAAGGGAAAGAAATTCAGCAAGCTAGCTTCGTGAAAACGTAAATTTCGTAAATGAACACTCGTTACTAAATAAGAAAAAATATATTTGAATTACGTTCGTAGTTAATCTTAGTCAAAATGAAACTCTACTGGTTTATAAACCAAAGGCACAAGTATAATGGTAATTATAATGATAAAATCCTTTACTTTAATTTTTTCGACATGTTGGCGACCATAATTTAAACTATAATAAGCGTAAATTATATCTAAGAAACAGATCAATCCTTTTGAGCCTGCATTAGGTCTCTCAACTGACTTACGTTTCTTTAGATCCTGGTCTTTCGTGGTTAGATGATAAGTCCAGTTACTCGTGTTGTCTCTCTCCGAACATGAAATCCTATCGCTCGGCCTAGGTGGAGTTTATCGCTCCATGACACTTGAAAACTCCAGGGTAAAAAATAATGTCAGAAAATCTCAAAGGTCTGGTGCCACTCCGCTCCGGACTGCTTTCTGTGCTGGTCTCTGGACTGGAATCCTGACTCTCCTCCGCTGGAAAAACTGTCCTACTGGAATCTGCTTCTGGCCTGGATTCTGCACCGCTCAATATAAATACTCAAAAGGCAGAGTGAGTGGATATTTAACTGTCAAACAGTCAGTTTTCAAGAACTATTCAGGCTCAATAATAAACAAAGTCGCAAATTATCCTATAACCATAAAACAAATTACCATTAAACAAATGCCCATAGTTCCAACCACCATCAAAGTAAACAAAAGACATAATGTACTTTTCAGTACAACAGAAATATACGAAAAGCATAAAGATATTTCTTTACACTCTACATTTAATTTTCTGTTAAATGTAGAACTCTGGAATAACTAGAAAAATTTCACCCTTTTCTTTTACAACACGCTTTCTGACACCGTCCAATGTGGGAGATGTTTATTTAAAACATAAACCCTTAGGGTACTAAAGACCCTTTACATCTGTAGTCATTCATGACCTATTTTGCGCCCCAATAATTACGAGATTATCAATAGAGGAAAATTTACTTGGCCGTACAATTTATAATCTTCTTCATATCAGTGACGTCTTTTTTACCCGGTGATATAAAAATAAAAGATAAGGGTTTTGAAGAGAAGAAATCAGACAGCCATAACATGACTAGTGTTAGCTGTGGCTGACGCAACTTGTAGACCTCCTTGATTGATTGGATGTCATCGACTCACGCAGTTCTCTTCTTTGCTGCCTCAATTACTCTAGGGAAACAGGCTTAAACCACTTCACAAAGGGAAGTTTCCGTGTCTGTAGTATGGAATCTTGGAATATTTACGAGCGCTGACGTGTACTCTATATACCACGTACACAGCACACACACACCATATATATATATATATATATATATATATATATATATATATATATATATATATATATATATATATATATATATATATATATATATATATATATATATATATACACACACACACACACACAATTCACCAATTCCCCTTCAGGATGTGGCTATGGCTAAATATTTTCTTTACATTCAGCTGACGAGCAACACATATAAGATTCTGCTCATTGGCATGGCGGGGATATTTCCTATCAAATACTGTTGTTGGCGTCGAAGGTATTGAAAAAACGAAATATACACAATTTAACGCCTGCCATTCATTCGCAGCTGAGTCATCATCAGGTCGGGAGCTTGCAAATCACATTTACGATAAACGGCGTTGCGTCTCACGATCTTAGACCAGGCTCACTATAACTGTTATTCATCATCTTCATAGCTGCGTCTGCTAATAAAGCAGCCCCACCAGGAAGGAGTAACATTACAACTGCGAGAGTAATGGTAAAAACCACAACAGCTTTTCGCCAACGACCTTGTTTCTTTCCGCATTCAGGAGAGCGGAAGAGATTTACGGTCTTTATTTCCAGCCGCGGAACTCCAACAGAAAGAAATGCGGATTTGAACTCGAGGATGAAAACGAATAGGAATAAAGAATTTTCGGTTATTTTTTGTTTTAGTGTCTCTTCATGCAAGGCTTTCGTACGTTCGCTCGTATGCTACCATTATTACATAGGAATGCTTACGGATAATACCGAGAAAGTTTTTATTAATGATTCGGCAATAAATACATTATTGTTGCTGTTCCTACTAATAAGAATGAGGACTAACATACAAGGTACCTATGAATTTTACTTTTTTTTTCCTGGATGTCAGCAAACGTAAGCACACGGAATGGAATACCTCCTGATGAATCATTTTCCAGCCTTTTAAAACTCTCTGGAAGGAAATGCATTCAGGGGTGCAAAAGAAATGAAGCTGGAAGTTCAGAGAGGCAAATGAGAAAAAACCATGAGGAAAAACCATGAGAAAATGACAATTGCCGTCATACTCATCTAGAAGCGAAAGCGGCTGACAATAAAAAGTATATGCAGTTCAGATCATTCTCAAAACTGAGACACATAAAAGGTGTGACGTTCTATTATTTGGTTTGGGGGTGACGTCGTATGAAACGGACTTTTGGGATTGTCAGTGACACAAACTCACAAATAAACTAATGGCATGTTTGGGAATATCAGTGACATAACATAAACTCGTAAATAAAACTAATGGTATGTTTGGGAATATCAGTGACATAACATAAACTCGTAAATAAACTAATGGTATGTTTGGGAATATCAGTGACATAAACTCACAAATAAACTAAGTGGTACGTTTGTCTGTGCGTATCTGAGTTTGTGTGTGTGTGAGAGAGAGAGAGACAGAGAGAGAGAGAGAGAGAGAGAGAGAGGAGAGAGAGAGAGAGAGAGAGTGGCGTCTTTAGCGGTAAACGCAAGCATCTAAATTCACAAAGAGAACCCTAGCAATTGCATGCAAAATATATAAGTAGTACCTACCTTTCGAACAACTTCGTCGTACGGAGGTTCCAGCGATCGATCATGGAGGTCGCAACTTCCTCCTACGATCTCGTGCGGAAGTTTAAACTTCGTGAGTCACGGAACAAACATTGCCCGTCCCAATTTTAAGACCGGCCGACGACATTATATTATCGATAATGGGGAGGGCTACCTTCTGACGATCACGTCTATGGAATTTGAAGAAGAGTAATTCATCAACTATGGAATATTTAAGTAAAAGTTTCATAGTTTTGTGCTGATATAGATTCTTATGACTTGAATACATATCTTATGCACATGCATGAACACAGATATAAATGATGTACGTACGCAGACAGACAAACACACTCTCCCACTAACATATGCCACACAATCCGACTGAACATTCGCTGTGTGTGGGGCATTGAAATTTATACCCCCCCTCCCCGGGTAAGCTGGAGGTCGGATCACGCCATGATGATCACTATGGTGGCACTATAATAGAATTTAAGAAACTCGCTTAGGGGCGAACTGATAACAGTATTAGATAACAGTTAACGGCGATTAAACACACGCACACATGTATACATGTGAATTTTATTATATATGTATATATGCATATATAATTACCGCACATTTATCGTAATAGGAAACAACTATGGCCTTTTTGAAATTTGTATATTTCTGAGAATCATTATAGTTATGAGTTTTGAAAATTAATGATATTGTTACGTAAGTCTACATAGTTTTCCAGTGGGCAGAGTTGAATAAGTAGATCCGTAGGATTACGCCGCTTCTCAACTCTTGATTGAGTGCAGCAGAAGGATTATACTCAGGATACCTCCTTATCTAAGTTACATAGCTTTATGGGACTTTGTCTCGTATAGCGGATATGAATCTCTCTGGGGGAGATTTATAAGTCCCGAACTTTACGAAAAGTTCGTAAATGAGGAGAGAAAGACCGCCTCGGTATCTAAAGCTCGCGTTTTTACGACGAACC
>NC_087204.1:15121483-15138983 GCF_015104395.2 Macrobrachium nipponense | reverse complement strand
CTTGACAATAATGACATATGAACTCTAGTTTATGGAAACTGTTATGTTTCATTACTTGCTTAAACGTACATACAAATAAATAAATTCCTGACAGAAGGCATTATGTATACATGTAAACTACTACTTCTGTTTCAAAATGCACTATGAGAATGGAGTTGCTGTGAATAAGGCTTTGAAATAACATATGTTTACATAATAACAGAAATAGTAAGTAATTTCTCTCGATGACACACCCAACCCTGATGATCGCTCTCTTTCTCTCTCTCTCTCTCTCTCTCTCTCTCTACACACACACACATACACACGCTATATTTGACGTTAGATTTTAGCCGTAGATTTTACACGTTTTAATTTACGTTAAAGGTTAGGAATACAATGTTTACAACTTTATGCGCTAGGGGAAAATCTTGCACGCATCCCGAGTAAGCTGGAGGTCGAATCACGCCTTGTTGGTTTGGGTGAGGCTAAGCCCACGGGAGCATTGGGTCCTCATATCCATGGAAACTGTTCAATGCTTGAAAATTAACAGAAAACGAATCAAATTGTAAATTAACTGCAAAGAGAAAAAACTATTAGAATCGTAAAATATCAACATATTTTCCAAGGTACTAATCAATGGACTCCATTACAACTATACAACTATTCTTCCAATTTTCAAATTTAATTAATTACGAACTAACATCTCCGCAAACCTACATCACGAGAATAAGCGATATACATATTGGCTACTCGTCTGCTCCCTTACGCACTTATCACTACAACAAGATACCCAAAGATGGTAACATGGTCATGAACAGCAACACGCAAGCTATAATAGTCACGAATATCTCTCTCTCTCTCTCATCTCTCTCTCTCTCTCTCTCTCTCTCTCTCTCTCTCTCTATCTCTCCTCTCTCTCTCTCTCTCTCTCTCTCTCTCTCTCTCTCTCTCTCTCACAAATAGCCGTTTTTATGTATGGGTGTTTTATGGTACAGAATACCCTGTTTACTTAGGAATCCCAAACAGGCAAAGGGTATACACAAAGTTTTGCCATTCGGTTGTATTTCAGTGTACGTGCGTAGAGAAAATGGTTTATTTGTTTTGTTATTTATCGTTTTAATATTGTTAGGATCTTTGAGAGAAAATGACCTAAGATGGCAATTGACGCTCATTCCAGACGGACATTCAGATCTCACAGTTTTGTATTTAGTTCTTTGTCCATTTATCCATTTATCTATTCCCGTATGCGAACTGGCGGACATTGCTAACACAAGAAACGTTAAACCATATTCCTCCTTTCCCTGGAGAATTGTAGAAAATACAGAGGTAGACACATTCTAAATTGAACTTTCTAGAATTAGTTGTTCACATTGCTTTATTTCTATTCATAACTGAAGCTGTTGGTTCACTGGAACTTTGTTATCTATATATTTCTTTTAAAACTTACTGATAGAGAGTACAAGAAAAATTGAAAACGTAAAAAATAATGAAGTACGCGATAATTATGCGCTTATTTAAGGTCGTATGAATTCACGTGAAGCCACATAAATAGAACGGAGCATAAATGAAGATTAACCTATTCTATACCACTTTAATTTCCAAAGGAAAACAATCTAGGAAATACCCACACATTTAAACAATTTCTCAATGTTAGACACTTGTTAGGGCGCCATGAAAGAGGGACACAAAACAAAAAAAACCACACACACAAAAAAAACTAAGAACAAAAGACAAAAAAATCTCCAGAATATTAATCTCTGTTTATCGCAAACAAATACCGAGAGCTCATACATTGCAGTTATTCAATCACAGGACATAAAACTGAGCCCACAATCAACCCTGGAACCCTTTCAGCTACAAGTAATTAAAAACACCCATAGCGGGCGACGGAGGGCGTTCTTTACGCAAAACGTTTAATCGTAAATTTTCATAAACTGAACGTTGATTTATGTTGAATATCAATAAACAATAAATTGTATCGCTACGAATAGTAAATGCACTTTCATTTTTCCTTTTACTCAACTTTCTTTTATCTAAAACCACAATATGACATCTCTCCTTTCCAAAAACTTCTTTCAGTTTTCTTCTGACGATTGAAAAAGAAACCAACAAAATTACTGTGTACAACGCGTTTGCTTATGAATATTTACATTTTATTTACTCAACAACCACGGCCTGGTCAATACAGTTTCGTGAGCATTCTGTAAATAGTCTCTTTCTTTCCATATCGGTAAAATGAACTTGTATTTCAAGTGACCTGTGAATGCTCCTTGTAGGGAATATATGAAAAAGAGGTTAACAGATAACCAAGAGAGGCAGCCTAAGGGGTTTCCTCTCAAGTGTAATTTGGAAATTTTAAGCGTCCTTAAAAATATTTAATAAATTTTATTAAGAATTCTGCGACGAATTGTGTATTTGCCATTGCTATCTCATGCACATTCAACCAGTTCAGCGCAACATTCTCTTGAACCAATAAACTGTTGTGACATTGCATGTACGCATGAAAATTTGCCATCCTGAGGTAAAACACGACGCAAACCTGACTTAAATTTGAGGTATGACCCTTTGGTCTCAACTTTTATTGCTGCTAAATTTGAACGTTTATAGCAGCTGTGTGATATTGGCTTGATTTATTTTCCTTGTAAACTGGTATAAAATTACGGTACATAGTATGTATATTCTATAGCTGCATGTTCCATTAAACGCACGAAGCAAACCTCTACAAATTGTAAGTGGAATGTGAACAGACAAAATTAACTTTCCCACAAAATAATTGTACGCCAAAGTAAAGAACGATATTTCCCAAACTAAATCTTCTTTTTGGGACTCGGTGAGAAGCAAAATCATCGACTCTCTTCATGGCCAACTTTCCTTCAATCTGAGCGGAATAACCTGATTTTGGAAAACAAAAAAGAAGAAGAAGGAGGCGTTTCATCCCCTCCAGGGAATATAAATCATGAAATCTTCCCGAGAGGAAGAAAACAAAAAGGGCCTCAGTTCGTTAGACTGAGGTTGTCGGCAGAAAATAAGCACTGGAAGGTAAGAGAATTCGACAACAATCATTCTCCACAAACGGCTATTTTGAAGGAAACGATATTTTGGTTGTATCTGCGTGGAGCAGGAATCGAGAACTTTATTTTGACTCTGAGGGTAGGTTTTGAGAGAAAAAATTTACAATATCCATTTATTTTCAATCGTTTTCATGAACGCCAAACTGTTTTCTTTTGTGTACGTAATTTTAATATTCATCTTTATCAGCACTTGGGCAAACGCTTCTAAAGATTAAAAGGTAGGTCTTTTTTATCTCGGACAAGGTGCTATAGGCGGCAATCAGGGGTATGGTTGATGTGAAACCTAAAGAAATCAAAGCATACATTTTTGATTAAGGTGGAACTGTTACGGGTTATTCAAGGAACAAAGAGAACGTACTATTCTTCAAGACTTCAGCACACATTTAATTCCGTAAAGAAAATAGTTTTTTTAAAACGCCTTGGTGAGACATCGAGATATATGCCATGCCAGTCTTACAAGTATTTCTATGACTTAATCTAAATTGAATTTTATGCTGTTTTCTATTATCCAATTACTTTTACTATCCTTATAATCTATTAGGCATTATCACTCTTGATTCTTATTACAAAAACTGTTTTTTAGCTTAAGGTAATTTTTATGTACATGTTAAATTTTAAATATAATAATTATTTTTAATGGTTACCACTGATGCTGCATTATTAAATATAATGAGTATATTTAGATAATTACTTTGTGGCATCAAAGTCAACGTCCTGTTTCATCATTTATTTTAGTTATATGAAAATATGAAATTTATCGACTTATACAGATTAATTTTTTTTACAGTCACTCATTATAAAATCTTATAGAAAATTCCACGAGTGTCTTAAAAATACTCAAACTAGCCAACGGAGTGCATAGGTATCACAAAAAGAAATATGAAAAACTAAATATACAGAAATGATATCCTTTTTGCCTGTATCTCGGTTTAAAGATAACTTTATAAATTGGAAAACAAGACTTTAAAGGCAGCAGTAACTGGATTTGTTTATCGTTCTTGGCTACCAGCTGACACGATATTGCGACGTTCTTTCAAAGAAGTCACAACGATAGATCTGCTAAGAGTTAGAAAACTTCTCTCTAAGTAAAATTGAGAAACTTGACCAGGCCATTTTCATGTCTGTCACGACCTGGCTGTTTGCTTGTTCTCTCTCCAGCCAGGCTCCGTTTCGTAGCTTTGAACTTGGAAGAGAATGTGGCACTACACAAGAAATCAGAACAAGAGAGAGATTAATTTTATAACAGTTGTCTGTAGAAAAGAATGTGTGGAAACTGGAACGTACATGTTACAGAAATATACATGTTACACAAAATATTCATTAAAAATAATGGCTATTTCAGCCGCGTTTATTTTGTATAGAAGTTTCTCTATTCTTCTTATTACTGACTTTTCTTCTTTACTCAAGTTGGCTATTAGAACGCCAAATGGGGGATTTACGTCAAAAAAACGTGGTATTTGTCGAACTGAATATATTATACAAAAATGCAGTACAAATTGGACCTTAATGTGCATTTGTTTAACATATTCAATTTGACAAATACCACGTTTTTTACATAAATCACCCATGGACGTTTTAATAGCCAACTTGAGTACAGAAGAAAAGTTAGTAATAAGAAGAATATAGAAACCTCTATACAAAATAAACGCGGCTGAAATAGCCATTATTTTCAACAAAACTTGTATTAATGATGATTTTGTCTTCCAGCATAAAATATTCACTTTACAAAGATATTCTTGTAGTTCAAATATACCTGCCCTCCAGTGTCAATTCTGTCTATATATATAAGCCCTTAGTAATAACGAATCAACAACGCACAATACAGACGAATGTTAATACGACAGCAAAATGGGCAGAGAAAATCTGTCGTAGACATCCCTTTCTACAAGCGAGTCGCAAATACAAGGCAACAAAGTAAGCCCTATCCTGTGTCTCCTGTTTGCAGAGGTAATATTCGAGGATTGTTAAAGGGCTCCCCCTCCATTTGTCAAAAGGGGAAAAGGAAACCCGAAATAGAAATCTCAAACATACCAACTCAAATCACAAACGAAAAGGTCCTCCTTCCTGCTCTATGGCAGATCAAATTACTTTCGAATTGGAAATCACGGAGGCTTCGGGTTTCCGATAAACCCTTTTCCTGTCCCCCCAACATTTTGTCTAACGAGAGAAAGGGAAGGAAGCAACGGAGACAAATATAAATGCAGGGACAAAGTGAGGTAGGATGTAACCGATGTCACAAAAACCAAAATACAGAAAAAACTAAATGTGTCGATGCAGAGGATTATGGGATAGTTATAATCGGTTTCAGTACAACTATATGTATGAATAATTGGTGATACGAAGATGAGGAAATAAAAAACTGTGCCACCACACACACACACACACACACCACACACACACACATATATATATATATATGCGTGTGTATATATATATATATAATATATATATATATATAATATATATATATATATATATATATAGCGTGTATATATATATATATATATATAATATATATATATATATATATATATAGATATATATATATATATATATATTATTGTATAATATATACATATATATATATATATTATATATATAATATATATATATATATATATAATATATAATATATGTATGTTATGTGTGTGTCGTCGCAGCTGGTATGGAGAGAGAGAGAGAGAGAGAGAGAGAGAGAGAGAGAGATCTATAAGCCATTACGTACTGTAATTGCAAACGGGAGGGTTATCGTGTCAAAAGGGAGCCGAAGGAGTTAGCGGAACGCAGACCCTTCGGTTCCATAACTGCTGTAGCTTGAATTATGATATGAACTTTTGCTCCTTCGAGGAACTGTTGGTCTCGAGTTAGGTCATATTATCTATGCCTCCTCCCCTCCTCCTCCTCCTCTTCCTCCTTCCTCCTCCTCCTCCTCCTTTCCTCCTCCTCCTCTCCTCCCTCGCACTCTTTTTTAACTTCCTGATGTGAAATTGAGAAAGTTTCTATTGCCTCTTCAAGATTTTATCTTGTTTTTTATTTTATCTTTTTTAAAGTCCCACTGGCCATTCTCTTCCATACGTGTCGTCGTGTACTCTTTTAAGTTTCGTGTTAAAATGCCTCTGTTCCGCCCCAGTTCATCAACGCTTTCTCAGGCTTCACGTAATTCGATGCTATGTTGGTAAAAGGAAAATTCTTAACATGTACATAGAGTCACCATTTTTGAACAATGCGTCCTTTTCTAGTCCTTTTCAATCCCCAAGTTAATTAGCACCAAAACAAACAAAAAATTAAGAAACCAGGAAGCTGAGGTAATTAAAAAAAAAAAAGCTGGGATTTTATCACCATCCCTGCAACATCGCCGACGTTGCAGGAAATTAACCTCATTCTCTTTAGGGACATTCCCTCGGTGAGGCTTCTTTTCTTTCGAAGCTTTATAAGTGGAGATACTTCAAAATAAGATGTCCTTTTATTTACTATTGTATGCCATTCTTAGGATATCCTTTTATTTACTCTTGTATACTATTCTTTTTTTGTGATATCTTTCTCCCGCGCGTTTAACTTACCACGAAGTTAGATCTACAGAGATTCAATTCTTTACTTGTTTTAATTCACCATGATTTCATCCCGGTGTGCTCTTAAATTTTCATTGTTTTTGAATGGCCACCAAATGTTTTGCGTGAAGGGAACAGAACACTGCTATTCTCCAGAGAGAGAGAGAGAGAGAGAGAGAGAGAGAGAGAGAGAGAGAGAGAGAGAGAGAGAGAGAGAGATTCTCCTTAACCAGTGACTGAATTTCCCGCCATCCTACTTCCTGTTTCCGAAGAGCATCGCATTATTTCTTTTTTTTATCAGTTCTTATCCTTCGTCTTCAGCGACCCAGTGTAGCCACTGGTTTTAAAAAATTCTTATTGTTGGAAGGACTGAGGCAGTAAAAATGAACGGATAACGAACACGATGATTTTTTGCTGTGATTTAAGATGAAGAAATATCACCTCAATAACAAGAAGATATGGCAAATTATGTATCCCGATAGTGTTTTGGTTTCTCTCTCTCTCTCTCTCTCTCTCTCTCTCTCTCTCTCTCTCTCTCTCTCTCTTCTTATGTTAGATTGTTACCTTTCCTAACCTAATACAGGCTATAGTTATTCTAAGAATTATATATGTTAATTTTTAGTACTTTACACAAACCAGCCTTGAATTAAAGCCAAATAAATATGTGATAACTTCAAGAATGAATTAAAGAATGACTCTTTCTATCTTTTTTCAAATATGCACTCGACATTTCCATTAATCTGAATTTAGAAAATACCTGCGCTTCGCCTGCGCAATGCTTTCGCAAATTAATCCCCTTGTAAGTCGCGGGATTTACGAATCCCTACGACAAAGAATTTGCAACGAAATAGACCCAGATAATGGCATAACCGCGTATTTATTCCGTATCCGTTTGTTCCGTCTAAGTGAAGTCCTCTTTGTAATACACTGGCTTTAAAAATGCAATACTTTTGGCCGTTCCACAATTCCTCGGGGGAATGAAGCGGTTTCATTGGCGCATACTTTTTTCTAGATGTATTCAGAGATGTTTATGTATGTGTGTACGTCTGTTAATAAGCATGTTCCTTTTTCTAGATGCATTCACATATAGTTTATGTATGTTTGTACGTCTGTTAATAAGTATGTTCCTTTTTCTAGATGCATTCAGATACAATTTATGTATGTTTGTAAATCTGTTAGTAAGTTCCTGCACCTTACATCAGAGTACAAGCTCACATAAAAATAAGGTATCTGTAATCTTCTCTGCTTGAGACAAAGGTGCGTTAAACAGTATCAACAACAGGCAAAATAATACAGTAATGTGAAACGTGTATTGCAGTTTACGAAGAAGTTTCCGATTGGAAACCTTCAATTTGCGCATCATGATCGAAAGTTCGCGATAATTTCACACGATCCTGACAAATTATTTATAAGAAGGGAGTAGACTTCTCTGAAATAAGTCCTGGTGAACAGGATAGCGGCATCATTTGAGTTGATTTTATAACCAAGTCCCAGTCAACAGGATAGCTGCATCATTTGAGTTGAGCACCGAGGTAGCAGATATGAAGACGCCTCATATTCCAGACTGAAGAGCCGGAACTGCCTTTGGCATGAAAGGGATGGAACATGGAGCTGGTGTCGGCATCTTCGTCTCTGCTCACCCCATTGTGGGGCTCCTGAGTCTGACATCGTTTATGGAGCAATTTCTTCGAGAGACGGGAGTTTAGTCGTGTGATGCCTGGTGACGAAATGAATTCTGAGATCGGCCAGAAATTTCAGATATACGAAAGGGATCAGAACGTCTTCGTCGTTGCTGTTGATAAAAGTTTTATTTTTAAGCTAACTGAATTATGCCTTTGTATATGGAATTGGCTACTAGGCTGTTTTCCTTGCATACTACTTTGTTGTTGGTCTTGCAGATATTGTTCTTGTTGGGGGGTAGGGTAGGAAAGCCCAATGGAAAACCCTAAAAAGGTTCGAAAAAGTTGTTGAGTTAAAGATACAGGAATTTTAGGATAGGGTATTTACGATTTATTTATTAGAATGAAAATGTAAAAGATGATTATTGTGCATGTTAGACAGTACAGAACAATTGTGTCTAATAAAATGTAGGTTATTTATTTGAAGTATCGGTTACTCTTAGTATTACATCTGAATTGAAATAATACAAAATTCATAGAATTCATTTTCAATCTTAAAGTGCTATTCATAGAATTAAGTTTCAGTTTTAAATCCTATTCATAGAATTAACTTTCAGTTTTTAAATCTTGTTCTTAGAATTCACTTTCAGTTTTGAGAGAGAGAGAGAGAGAGAGAGAGAGAGAGAGAAGGAGGAGAGAGAGAGAGGAAAGTTGTGCCTGAATTACTTGAAATTACAGCTTCATACGATTTACCCTCTAAACTCGGTTAAAATAACAGACCATCATGATTCTAACCCTCTTTCTGTCTTTCTGTCTCATTCCCTAGTGTAATATATTTCTGTTTGTTGGTTAATTGTTTTGTGGAGCGATTAAACTGGGATCTGAGCGGCTTAAAGTCAACAATACTGAAGTTAGTCGAGCTCTCTGAAGTAGTTTAGGTACAGATATGTTTTGTTTGTCGGTATATAAGCAATTATCTTCTGACTACTGTTATTATTATTTTTTTTCTATTGGCGGTACCGTTCTTTGATGCATCCTTCCCACACCGGTTAAAAATCCCAAATTCCATTTTCTCCCTCTATCTAGTTTAAATTTTTTGAAATGGTTTTGGAACCGAGTTTCCCTTCGCCGTGCTTGTCCTCTTTTTTTTCTTTTTTTCTGAACACTGAGACTTATAAAGAAAATAAAAACAAAAGAAACGGCAGAATAACATACGGATATGTTCCACGAAAGTACAGATCTGCGTGTGGGCGTCCGTGAGGAATGAAACGGAAAGGCGTATTTATCTGATCCCAATATCAAAGGGGGAAAAGCCAATGCTAACAACAGAGGATATTTCTAGACTGAATACGAAGGCAAAATTCGTAAAATGTTCTGGGGAGAATTCGCACAAAATTTATTGTTCCGAATTTTTTATTTTTTTTTATTTTGCGTTTCCAGAACCAAGGGACTTTAAGGCTGTCACATGTGTTTGTTTGTAAGGTGTTTTTATGTTGCAAGGAACCAGTGATTATTCAGCCACGGGACCAACGGCTTTACGTGACTTCCGAACCACGTCGAGAGTGAATTTCTATCACCAGAAATACTAGACATCTCTCACACCTCAATGGAATGCCCGAGAATCGATCACGCCACTGAGGCGCTTCTGTCACATGTGTGATGTTTACTGGAACGAAGGCATCTGACATCCAGGAATATTTTTAATTGCTAAGAAATACCAAAACAATAAAAGTGTAAGAAGCGATAAAGCCATTCATTTCTTTTCCGTACAACTGCTTATTCGTTTTACTTACGACCTGAACCAGCTAATTTTACATTACAACGGTAATAGGAAATACGAAGACCACTATACAACTGCTACTACGTGTGTGTGTATACACACGCATACTATATATACACAACTATGTATTAACAAATCAGTTACTAACATCTGTCAAATTTAACATCCGTCACTAGCAAAACTGACCGAAATTGTGCATCACATCTTTTTTAAAAAGTGTTTTCGATAATACAATGAATTACTATCCTGCAATGACTTAACAAACCAGTTACAGAAACTCTCTCTCTCATTCTCTCTCTCTCTCTCTCTCTCTCTCTCTCTCTCTCTCGCCTGCTCCTCGATCTCTCCTCCTCTTCTCTCCTCTCTCTGTTCCTTGCCGCGTGGCTGAAATTCGATCATGATAAGGAAAGGAAAATCATTTCGGATGAACAAAACAGACGAAGGCACGAAGCCTGAAGAGGAAAAGTCCTTCTAGTTCTCTGTTTGCAAAAGTAACTCGAGAGGGATATTGAAAGCTGAATATTTTCTGTCCAAGTCGCGTGTAGACAGTATACCCCCTTTTGGAGATGATGGCATGTGCTTAATGACGCACACAATGAAGATCTTTAGCCTGAACTCCACACACACTTAAACACACACACTCACGACTGTTTATTGTGTGGCAATAGAACACTTTCATTCACGCTGATCGTCTACACGCTGAATATCTTTCTTGTACTTATTTTAAAAACCCGTTTCGTCCATTACTTTGGCCCCTTTCCGCCAAACAGAAATTCCGTTAATCTTTGAACGACCTCTGATTATATTACCTCCACTGTAACATGGCATCTCAAAACTGTTAAACTGTCAACCTATACATAGCCAACAGCCACGTGACGAGGCAATAATCTAGCAGAGTAAAAGCAACCAAATATATAACTGACATAATAAACCATGTTTAGAAAGTAGATAATATTATGTCTTAGAAAACAAAGTTATGATCACTTCATAAAAATGTTCGTCATTGCCTTTACTTATTTAAAAGCTTTAACTGAACAGATGTGAACACAAGGCCTAATGCAATTTAGCGATGTTGAAACAATCCAATTAGTAGAAGGAAATTGCTCCATAAGTGATGTGTCAGACTCAGGAGCCCCACATGGGGTGAGCAGAGATGAAGATGTCAGCCAGGCATTCCTCCTTTCATGCCAAAGACAGTTCCGGCTATTCCAGGTGTAGAATATGAGGCGTCTTCATATCTGCTACCTCGGTGCTTGAGAAGGAATATCACGCTGTTTTATTTTGTATCAAAGTATATTTTTGAAGTGAGCAATAAAGGAAAAACAGTAAATACTGTAAAGGACACTAAAATCAATAGTTGCAGTTTTATTGCTTTGTTTACCAACATTTGGAAATTGGATGTTTAAATGTAATTCAGTTTGATTTTCTTTATTTTTTTTGATAAAGCAAATAAAGATATATAATGGGATTTTTTGGTGTGTTACACTGCATTCAAGCAAAAATTAAGCTTTAAATCAAAAGAGACAAGTGCTAAAGTTCTCTTCTTTTGTTATATACATATATAAATGTATATAAATATATATATATATATATATATATATATATATATATATATATATATATATATATATATATATAATATATATACATATATATTATATATATATATATATATATATATATATATATATATATATATATATATATATATATATATATACACCTCTCTAAGGGTAATTTGGAACAGAGCCATGTGAAGACATCTTTGAAGATACGTAGTTGTGGCGAGTGAACCCACTTACCTGATTTACAGCAAGTCGTTTAACTCTAACGGCAATGGTCAATTTCATTAGCGGCTCAGCAGCCGAGGAGAGAAACAGAGATATAACAGTGAGGGAACAAATAGGAGCAGATGAAAACTCCCACCCTCACAGTTCACCCACGCATTTTATATATATATATAAATATTATAGATATATATATATATAGATATATATATATATAATATATCGAGCAGAAGAAACCAAACCTCTGACCAAGAAAATGGCAAACTGGCCCAAAAAAATAGCATTGTTCAGTCATGGAAATATATATAAATAATAAGGATAAAAGACCCATAAAACACTATTTTAAATGTTGCAACCATATATTTAGAGTGATCAGGAGCAAAGAAGCACAGAAGGAAGTGCTTGAAATATATGGTTGCAACATTAAAATTATCTTCGTATTATACTGTTTTATTACAGTAAAAAGACATTCATATAAAATATATATATATATATATATATATATATATATATATATATATATATATATATATATATATATATATATATATATATATATATATATATATATATATATGTATGTATATATACGTGAATACAACATGCGTCATGTAAGAAAAAAAACTCATAGATCATCGCTGTCATTTGATCCCTGTATTGCAGTGTCAAGCATCATCTAAATAATATTACCTGTAATAAGTGATTACAATAAACTTGAGTCACGGTGTGTACCTGTTTCTTTTGCGTAGTTGGCAACGCATTTTGTGTCATCAAAACTCCCTATAAATACGCCCTTTAAATAAATCATATATAGAAGGGCATTGCTTGACCATATGGTTATAAAGAAGAAGAAGAAAAAAAAAGAGGTCTTCATATCTTCATGGTTCGGGTGACAAATGACCATCTTACGTTTAAGCATCTGTATTTTGCTGGTCTTTTAAAAATCATGGTGATAATTTAAAATAATACGAAATCTATAATAAAATTCGTCTCTTTTGGGTGTTCCTGACAGACCAATGACATTATCCACAAAGGCATGCATGCATGCATAGCGTGTGAAGTTTAAAATTTACAGAGTCTTAAATACAACACTATTTGTCAGAAAACTTATTGTGACATTAACCCTGAGAGTATTGGTGGCGCAGCGTTTTACCTTAAAAGATGGCTCTGTGTAACGTTCAATCTAGCCTGTATATGACTTCACTCGTGGTGAATAAATCTCTCTCTCTCTCTCTCTCTCTCTCTCTCTCTCTCTCTGCGTGTTTTTCCGTGGCCACAAAAAAAAAATGAGTAACGGCATGCAACAGTTTCAGCAAGATTTCCCATTATGTCAAAAGATGCAGCAAACTGTAAAATGGTTTTGGGTATCCATGAAGAAAGTTAGAATACCTTGAAATAATTCTGTTAGCCAAATCAAGCAATGTTTCGGAAGTAAAAATAACACAAAGGCATACCTTGTGTACGGAAACAAATCTACGTTGATATCTTTATCGTGCAGAAAAATGAGACAATAGTTTTGCAAGAATACAGTTCTGAATTAAACACGCTAAGGGAATTAAAATATAGTGTATTGCTGACCGATTTCATATGAATGTTAAAAAACTAATGGCATATTCATGCAAGTGATACCATATAGATGATTTTATCAATCACAACCAATGTCTTAAAACATCTAACACGACAGTGTACGAGAAAAGGCACCAATAAACATACGATATCTTTACCTCATGAATTGTGCAAAGCTCCTCCACCAGCAAAATATCTTTATTTTGGCCACTTGAATATGAAAATATTAACGAAACAGGAGCCACTGCATAAATGGATTGTATACTAACATAATTCTTACGTTTATCAGTCTATTTATCTATGCGCCACTGCATGAATGCCTTGTATATTAATATAATCCTTATGCTTATCAGTCTATTTATCTATGGTAATTCAGAGTCTGTGTCTGTGAAACTTAATTTTTTCTTAACATTTTTATTCCTTCATGTAAATCATCATGGAAATTTGCATTTGGCCAACGCTATAAGTCAAGATGATATCTGGAGAAGTTATTGGTCACTGGCGAATATCTATCATTAGGACCTAAATATCGTATTTATCGATGTTTAAAGATGGTACGAGAGATGTACCATGCAATATTACCTTACCTTTGCTAAATCCAAAATTTCACTATTAATTAATAACTATGAATTAATCCTTCCTTAAACGATTTCTATAAAGCGAAACTTTCTTGCCCAACTGACATTGCATCAACAATGCTGTTTCTATCATGCAATTGTATATTTCAGCAACGTATATATATACCAGATTAGCTCCGTCATTCGAGCGTTCGTATATTGTTTCTCTTTCGAGAAAAACCCCTGGGTGAAAAATATTTGCAACTAAAAGCAAATAAAAATAAAATAAAAGGGAAACGGAAAACGAGGCGTGTAGTATCTTGTGAAGTGGACCCAGAGTGTGCGAATTGCCACTCGAATATCAATGAAAGGGAAACAACCCCAGCTGATGCCCGTTTTGTATGCCAAGAGGAAGAGGGAGAGGAGAAGTTCTGGTCATCCAATTGGCCAGAGTCTTTCTCAGTCGGACAGATCCTTCATACAGCGTTTTCCTGGTTTCACGCTCCGTCTTTTGTGGGGACCCTTTTATTCTAGCTATTCTTCGCTTTATTGAGGCGTCTACTTTCATTTTAATTAAGAACAAGAACACACCAACTGTCACCAAGATATACGATTTTAAACACTACACTTCGTCGATAGCAGTGTCCTTTTCATAACATATGCGCATATATTTTCTACATTTAATTTTTTGTTTTAATCTGAGAAATATGCTCTCACCCTATCACGTAAGATTTCCATCCACATTTACTCGAATTCCATAGCCAGAGTTTCACCTATAGTGTGAATAATATTTGCCAACTTTATCACTAAAGTCATTGCTTTTCTGAGCTCTGAAAGTGAAACGAATGGTTGGGAATAAGTTTCCCCGTGTGATTTTAATTGATACAATTATTACGTTCTGTCGAAGAGAGCATGTGACTTTTGAAGCTGGATTTCTGTTCTACATAGTTCTTTCAGAAAAAACAACATTTTAAGTCAACAGAAACCAACAGAAAATTATGGTTGAGAAACCCAGAAACACAATACATTGTGAATGCTTTGTTCTTCGGTGTTGTGGCACGTAGTGGAGATACTACTCGTTAACACAATTCCTTATCTTAAAGACTAAGAGAGCTTCCTTGTTTTCTTACATTTACAGTTTTATGGATAATGACAAGACTCGATTTTTAGGAAGAGATGAATTTCCTATGAATGAACAGGAGTACTCTGTTGTGGACGATTGCAGTGACAAGCAGGGATAATGATTACTTATATATATTACGTTAAGAGAATATCAATTCAACGATTGAAAACACAACACACTTACAACAGTTATTAACGCTTCATTTTATAACTAATTGTAACACTTGCATGGAACTTTCAATAAGAAAATGAAGACATATTAACTGCCCGCTTCAATTAACGCTATTAATTAAAAGATCGGTCTTTG
This sequence comes from Macrobrachium nipponense, assembly GCF_015104395.2. Classification (NCBI taxonomy): domain Eukaryota; kingdom Metazoa; phylum Arthropoda; class Malacostraca; order Decapoda; family Palaemonidae; genus Macrobrachium; species Macrobrachium nipponense. The sequence continues at coordinate 15,123,647 of NC_087204.1, read as the reverse complement.
GTTTTGAACTTGGTCATTAATTATTTCTTTAAAAAAAAAATTCTTCTATAACGCAACGATACTTTTTAACACAAAACGCTGAAGTTATAATTAATCATACGATAGTAAGCAGTTTTCACTGCGAGCACAATTAACTCTCTCTCTCTCTCTCTCTCTCTCTCTCTCTCTCTCTCTCTCTCTCTCTGAATTATATTTCGATAATTCTCATCTTTGAAGCTCATTCAACTAATTAAGTACAGTAATCCCTCCAAGACAACGTACATAAAGAATTCTATTTGATATCACTAAGACGAAAGAGGAAAAAGGCGCTCTATATGACACATGCTTATTCGCTACTTTACATTGTGTCAGCGATTCTTATTTAATATTGTGTTAGTTACCTTTACCAATAAAATCTAAGTTAAATTGAACGAAACTTAAATTTTTGCTTTCGATTAACAAGGTGTGATCCGACCTCCAACCTTACTAGAGGCGCGTGCTAAAATCTACGGTCGAATAGAGCGTCGTTTGACCAACGAAAATTAAAATAAATATGCTATAGCTTATTAGAAATAATTGTTCTGTACTGTTTAACATGCACATTATTTATTTGTTACATTTTCATTCTAATAATATATCGTAAATGTCCTATCCTAAAATTCCTGTATCTTTAACTCAACGCGAAACCCACATTTCAGAACTTTTTAGGCTTTTCCATAGACCTTTCCTAACCCAACAACAAGAACAACAAGAACAACAACAAAGTAGTTCGTAGGCTTACTCCCCGAGTAAGCAAAAACATTCAGGAAATCTGAAAATGACCATAGTAACGCTCTGATCAGGAAGACCATGATTTAGAATTGACACGCAGGGAAGGTAAATCTGTCTTAGAACAAACACCTGCTGCTATGTTTGTATGAGAGTACACGAATGTCGCTTTATCTTTTCGTATCGCTCATATATAAATCTAAAATAAATAAATAAATAAATAAATAAATAAATAAATAAATAAACAAATAAATAAATAAATAAATAAATAATAAACAAGGTCGGCGAATACGTTATCAAATAGATAATGGCATAAAAAGTAATTTAATCCAGGTAAAAAAAAAAAAAGCCATTTCCAAAAGTGCATATTTTTCAACTTTTATGAAACAGAAACAAAAATAGAAATTTGCGAGCGTGGAACTTGGCTCCATTTTAGAATATTTTCCTGGATTTAGTAACGGCATTTTGCATGAAATGTAAATTGCAGGTAGTAAGTCCTTATTCTAAATTAACAGTATTTCAATGCCGTTTTTTATTTTATTCACTTTTACAGGATTGGTCAACATGACACAGAGATCCTTTTGAATGTATCAAAGTCTATATACAAACTGGTTTTTTTATGGGTTCCATATTTTTCTAAAAGGGATTTTCCCCATGTTATTCTACGGAATGATCTGTGATTTTTATTTATGCATTTAAGATGCTGAAAATACAGTGTATTTTTCTTTTATGAGTATCATTCATAATGTATAAGGGTGGCTATCTTTTGATTTTTGAGTGTTTTTTTTTTTTCTAACATTCATAACCAAAAGGCTTGCCCTTGTGACATTTACATCGTTTTTTCGGAAATCATTTCATTATTATAACATATATTCTGCTTTCATTCACTTATTTTCAACCGTTTTCTTGATATCTGAATCGATTTGGTCTTTAATGACTGAATTATGGTTCTGAAAGTCAATTTCGTGCTAAGAAATTTCGTTTTAGGTCCAAATAAAAAAAAAGTGCATCGTATTGTATTCAACTTCTAACACCAGCAGATTCGGAGGAGAAAAAAAGTAACTGAATAAAAATGATAAAACAACGCAGAAATTAACATTAATCGCTATCGTCAAAATATATTCTGTAATTTAGAAATACTTTTTCAATGTACAACCTTTTAAAGAAACCATATAGCCAGTTGTCTGTAAATTAGAAATACTTTTTCAATGTACAACCTTTTAAAGAAACCATATAGCCAGTTGTCTGTAAATTAGAAATACTTTTTCAATGTAGGACATAGAAAAATATTAAAGAAGCCTTACGTTTGGAAAAAATATTTGTTCAATAACTTTCAGAAAGAAACGAGACAGTCCTCTGAATTTAAAATTCGAAGCATATTGAAGTGTCAGTACTATGCTGAAGGCACAGTCGAGAG
>NC_087204.1:15088101-15120983 GCF_015104395.2 Macrobrachium nipponense | reverse complement strand
AACGAGATCAGGACAGTTGGAATATAAATTTGAATCTCTCTCTCTCTCTCTCTCTCTCTCTCTCTCTCTCTCTCTCTCTCTCTCTCTCTCTCTCTCTCTCTCTCTCTCATACATATGCAACCAACTGAATCACAATCACAGCTGTTCATCCTGTCAGTGTACATCATAAATTTACACGTGAATATGTGTATGTTTTTCGACGTAATGTTCCATTTGGCTTCACGAACTTCAAAGCATAATTTGCAGACAATATGCATACAAGTTATAGGATGCAGCTGTGCATAAGGTTAAACAAATATGAGAAATGGGGGAGTTTATCATAAAGATGCACTGGCTCAAAACCATGATTTGAACATGTGTACGTTGATGTTTTTACGATATGGTTAAAGAGAAGTGATTGGTTTTAACCTTTCCTCGTTCGTTCAAGGGAAAACGAAGTATGCGACAGGCTTCATTTTTTGAATGACTGACTCGTATGGGAAGGCCTTGTGAGTTCCATAAATATCTTGTTGATACGTTCACTCATCGCTGAATCCCTTCATCGATAATAATGCCACATCAATTCTTAACTATGTCGATCTTTTGTTACCTCCCCCTTTGGCACTCTTAGCCAACCAGCGGCCTATTCATACTAGGTCCCCTTCCAGCCAATTAATTCAACGGTTCTTTACGTCTCCCCCTCTTTCTCTTCCATTCGTCTTTAATCTCGGATGCTGGGATTTTCTGACTTCATCAATGGAGGCTTATTCAAATCGAAACCTTAGATCTTTTGATTTGAGCGTTTTCTTTGGAATGTCCATTCACCTGTTGCTTTTTCCCATCTTCTCTCTCTCTCTCTCTCTCTCTCTCTCTCTCTCTCTCTCTCTCTCTCTCTCTCTCTCACGGAAGGACATATTTTTTCTCGTCAATAGAATGGTGATTTGCTTTCCATTTTTCCTTCAAAACTGGCGAACATTTCCATGAGAAACATTATTCCAAAAAGAATGTTTTCTCCTCCTCTGAAGGCATTGTTAATAGGGTGACACAAGTCTCGACGGAAAAATCTATAATAATGAGCTCATGCCTTTGGCAAGTGTTCTGCTGAGTTACAGACTCCCAGAATTTATTCCCCGGGTAATTGGCAGTATATTACCCTGGGTTAAACAGGCTAGAAAGACTATCTGCCTCGTTATAACAACAAAATATCAACCTTTTCGCAATCGCCTCTCTTCAGCCAGAAGCAACGAAGGTTTATAAAGAGAGAATAATAATTATTTCAGGTTATGAACTCGTTTCTTGACAGACCCCCTGGATGCAGTGTAGCGTGTTCACAATAATTCCCTTGTTCGTGTGTACCTCAGTGACAAACATTTCCTCTATGGTGAAATCACCGCCTTTTATTTTTATTTCAGTAGCTGGGTACTCAAGAATTTATTCGTAAATGCGTAAACGAATAGCATTTTTAATTTATTAGAACCGTGTGTTTGACTTTCCCTCGCTGCGTTGCAGGTACTCTCATATTATCCCCCAAAAAATATTGAATTAAACCATTCTAGCGCTAATGGCATTAAGATAATGAGCAAAAAGGCGTTGAATATCATTGCCGTACTGATTATATCAAGGTATCTGATGTTATAATTGGGGTAATTACCGTTTGAATTAACAGTTTCAGCTTCATGAACACGGGCAAATGAAAAAGGCACGAATAAGTTGCCATACAAAATTGGATTTCGTAAACACTCAACGAATTAGTGGAACGAGGGAGAATCACTTATAAAGCAACAGTAAAGTATACTGTACACTTATTTTCTGAAATTATCTTATGTAACATTATTAATAAACTCCATTCTTATTTCGGAGATGAATTTCAAATATCGAACGCGAATAAAAAAAAAAACTAATGAAGGCATGCGCTTATGATCGAGCTGAGTTCATCTGAAATATCAGTAATATCGTGATCTAACTGAACCTTCATTGAATTGTGATAAGTATTCAGAAAACTCTTAAAGCTTATTAAGGAATGTAAATACCTCATTATTCTTATTTGTTACATACATACTTTTCATTCAGCAATAAAAAGAAGCACTAATACGTCACGTTTTACATGGTATTGCTTTGTTTCCGGAGTCTATGTCAACACAGGCAAAAGGTCTTGTAGCCACTGGAAGAGAAACTCCAACAAGAGGGTGTTGACATAACCACATCCTTGGATTTCTTATTTACGAAAACGAGTACAGACACATCTTCGTTGTTTGGATTTCAGTCTCCTAATGACTCATAACTTTTAAAATGCTTTTTTTTTAATTATTTATTTAGGTTAGGTAAACGCCATTACACAGGTTTGTTGCAGTAGACCGTTTAGTAACAATATTTATGTTTGATATAATGAAAATGATGGTGGTTTATCGTGGTATTAAAATGATTGTGATATGAAATATTAAGACATTTCAAAAGGACTCACAACTTAAAAATGTTTTTTCATTTACTTATTTAGGTTAGGTAAACGTCATTACAGCGGTTTGTTGGTGTAGACCGTTAAGTATGAATATTTATGTTTGATATAACATAACTGATGGTGGCTTATTGTGGTATTAAAATGATGGTGATATGAAATATTAAGAAATTTCAAAAGGGCAATTTTAAATTAGTGTGTTTAAGAGGATGTTCGAGGATTTCGCTAAACAGTTCGCTTGTCCTTTGAAATACATACCAATTGAACGGGGCTGGGAGGATGCCGAGTCTCTCTGTTAACTTGTTCCATAATTGGCCATTTTATCGAGATTTAGACATAAAATTGAAAAAAGGGAGAAAAATTTTAAAGTGCATATTCCAATCTTTCTGCATAAGGATAAGCATAGCCCCTGTGTGAGTGAGAGCTCTATTTTTCCTCTTTCGAGGTACGAGAAATTTATATTGCAATTATTTGTTATCCAGATCAAAAGGGCCTTACAAAAAAAATTAATGCATGCAGGATGCAAGCACAAGACTAAGAAAGTATTATAGGACTGACAACATACAGAATTAGAGCAATTCAAACCTTTTACCGTCAATTTCCTCATAGGTCCCAGTGCTTGGCCTTTGGCCTGAATTCTATATTCAATTCAATTCAGTTCAAACAGCGCCATATAATCCGATCACGATGGATTAAGTGATTTATGCGACTGAATGAAAGCCAGTGCCGACCGTGTCGAGCCATCAAAGGGGAAATCATTTAAAATATGAGCTGCCTCTACTGGTCGCGAAAAAAAATGGAGTACGGATATCAAATAGTCTAGGCAGCCATACACGTTCACTTCTATTGTTATGGTAATGAAATAGAACATGATTTTGAATATCGATTTTCATTGCAAATATGTGCAGAAATAGCATATAATACGGAAAGTTTTTCAAAATACATACTATTTTTTAACATTCCAGATAATGATAGTTAAGATATCACTGACATTTAAAAGGAACCGTAACAATCATAAACTATTGCCATAGTAAAGCCAAAACTTTTCCATAAAAAGTGTATTCAAGCAATACTCCCGTGGCTTTTTATGTGAACGAAAATTTGGGATTTTCGTTGGGGGTGGTGGGGAGGGGGCAGGGTCGGTTATTTGCATGGTAGACACACCTTCAGACATTTCCTTAAACTCTTAATATTAAAATTACCAAGAAATAAAGTCGAATAAAATAATTTTGAAGACTCGAAAAGGTAGTGAAGAACGGATCTTGAAAGTGCTTAGTACCGCATTATGTGTTTGAAGGACTGGTTATTGACAGCATGAATATATCTGGAAAATTACTTTGCTCGTAGAAAAGTTTTTTGGACCTGGCTGAAGTGACAATCTCATCCTTTAATGCTTTCGTATTTTGCATGACATCTAATTCACCGGACAACTTGTCACTTGTCAAAATTCTTGCATTGTCTTCGTATATGACAGGCCGCAGCCTTCCCTTTGAGACAAAAATGAGCGCCTGCTTCTCTTGTAAACTTTTCCAACGATGCTCATTTGCATGAAGCCTCACTTATAGCTTCTTTGGGAGAGAAATGCGGTATTTCATGTTCTATTCTGGGTTTCCATTTTCAGGCTTAAAAGTCCAAATTCCTTACGTTAAGAAGCAATTTTGTCTAAATATCTTCGTAGCAAAATCTCAGCGCTGTGTCGTCTTTCATATTTTCCTAGATATTATGGAATGTTTGTGTTATCTGAGATATATTCCAACAGACGAGTATTCGTTTTAGATTCTAAATAAGAGCAAGGGAAATCTATCCGGAAATTAAACTTCTTAATAGGAAGTTCAGTAAATTAATTGATATATTCTCACTTTGGGGAACCATAGGAGACTGAACAGAACCTGCAGAAAAGTCTCACCACTAGCGCCATTCAGCTAGTAAATTTTTAAACTTCTTTCCATTGACCCTTATATAATCTCTCCTTGTTCTCTAAGTCCATCTCTCCTATTTGTTGACAATATAGCTTCATATACTTAGTTTAATACATACTAATTTTTTTTTATCCATTTCTCTCCCATGCCTACCTGGGGAAAAGAGACCAGATGAGATTTGGGAGGAAAATAACATAGTCATGTATTGCAATAGAAACAATCAAAAGCCAAAGTGTTAAGCTTTGAGTTTTATGTGAAATGGAATCGGCAAATTGCAAACAGGTTAACCGATGATATCTTGTTTACCAACTTGCTACATTTTCGATGAGCGAACTAAACAAAAACAACAATTCCATTATATTGAGGGTTAGTGTGCAATCCATACGTGATATCTACTATCGAACACATCATAAACTCTCAGGGAATAAACTTTTGGCTTTTCATGCAATTTAATATGTTTATCTCGAAGTGCTTAATTGAGCACTAAGACTAATTCACAAAGTCAGTGACTCAGTGTGGCTTCAGTCGTTCAGTAGCAAACAACTGTGAGGTTGTTTTACGTGGAAACCTACAGTCCTCCCCTCCCGTGCGTGCTGGCACTTTCGTTGGTTGTTGTTAGCGTACATAAATATTGCAGTTCCGAAGCTTATAGATATTTGAATATGTTAATCAGTGGCCAACCTGCAAAATCTACTGCTGCAAAGCTATAGGCCTTCATGTGCAGGAAAGACTCTAATACTTTGATGTGATGTTAATTGAAAATGTGGTTGAGTTCTTGTAAATGAAATGCACATATTTTCAAGTGAAAATAAGTCCTTTATTTATGAAAAAGGCGAATTCATTTTAAAAATAAAATCATTAAGCAAGTGAAAGGTAAGGTCTGAGCATTTTCATACGCTTTTGGTATCACATTAAATGTTAAACTTTTTATTGGTATATTTAACGATTTCAAATAAATGCCACTACTGTTTGTTTATCATTTTGGCGAAAGAATAGGTAGAAGAATAAATTAGCAATGCAGTGGTCTGCTTAGAATTGATTTTTACCTCTTTGAAATGTCTTAGGGGTAGTGTTGCCATCACTCTCTCTCTCTCTCTCTCTCTCTCTCTCTCTCTCTCTTTATATATATATATATATATATATATATATATATATATATATATATATATATATATATATATATATATATATATATATATATATTAGTATATATATATATATATATATATATATATATGTATGTATATATCTATAGTGTCGTAACCTTTCGCACTTGATAAAGTTATAATCACAAAATACTCTCAATTTGATCATGATAATATACTAGACCTTTTTAAAGTTACAGCAGCTCAGTCGATAGTTTCCTCATGAGGTTCAGTGGTGATATTTATTTCCTTACCACTTTCTTCTCTTCAGTTCACTTATTCCCCCTTCTGCCCAGTAATTCATTTTGTGTGGCCCCTTCGTCGCTGCATCTCTCTTATTACCAATTAAGCCTTCACTATCGTTTTCCTGACCCTCTTGCTTCCCTGTCTTGACCTAATATCCTGTCCACCTTGTGGAAAAAGGAGTCCATAACAATTCCCTGAAAGTCTTTGTGTCAGAGAATGGGTTTTGCTCGTCATTTCGTGAGCTATTACCAAGTTTGTATTCTTATTGTAGTTCGAGGTTAAATCCTCCGTTATAGAAAATGGGATGTGGCTCAGTCTACGACCTTGGAAATGTCTGGTACTCGTGAGATATTTTCGCTTACTCAGGAAGTAAGCTTACAAACTACTTAGTTGTTGTTGTTCTTGTTCTTGTTCTTCTCCTTAGGGGTAAGAAAGCCCTATGGAAAAGCCTAAAATGGCCTGAAAAAGGTCTTTTGCGTTGAGTTAAAGATACAGGACTTTGAGGATAGGATATTTATGATTTATTTATTAGAATGAAATGTAAGAAGTGATTAATGTGCATGTTAAACAGTGGAGACAAATTATTTCTAATAAAATAATTTTCGTCGTGGAAACAAGGCTCTATTTGACTCTAGGTTTTAGTACGTTTTAATTTACGTTAAGTTAGGTATAATATGCTTACAGTTTATGCGTGAGAGGAATATCTTGAACGCAAGTAAGAGCTTATATGATTTTGGGACGAAATAATACATGCTCTGTTTGATTGGCATAAGTAAATTACTAAATAGTAGATGATTAAATACTGTAATGTAACGAGGAATATATGATAAAAAAAAATTAAATGAGCATTAACAAGGAGAAAGGTTGCACGCAAGTAACAAATTATATCATGATTCGAAAAAATGAATATGTAGGTCATAAGATTTTTTTTTTAATCCAGAATAATCTCTTTCATATCCGAGACTCTCTAAAAAGGGAAAGGGATTACCATGAGATTTGGGCGTCAGAGCCGGAAAAAGTATCTGATCGATCTGAAAGGGAATTGGGTACAGGATAAAAAAAGGCTGCAAATAAAGAGAAAGCGATTCCTTCATAACACTTTGGTCTTTAAATACGGGTTTGAGCAACTTTCAAATCGAGAGAGAGAGAGAGAGAGAGAGAGAGAGAGAGAGAGAGAGAGAGAGAGAGAGAGAGAGAGAGATTGTTTATTTGTTTAAGTTTCCATTGTATGAAGTCTCTGTGAATTTCTTCTTTTTTTTACATGGAACAGTGTTGAAATACACAGGTTTTTATCCACTATCAAAAAAGTAGATCTGTATTTCTTCTATTTTTAATTGCAACTGTGTTTAAAACACAGGTTTTTATCCACTATCAAATAAAGTAGATCTGTATTTCTTTTTTTAAATGCTACAGTGTTTAAATACACAGGTTTTGTCCACTATCAAATAAAGTAGTCAGATCTGTGTCTTATATTAGGCAGTATGTTACCTGTAGGTTATCTCATCTCTTTTCAAATTATGCAAGCCATTGGACGCACATAACTAGTGTTTCAATGCCAAAGAAGACCCATGCTCGTCTTTGTCATCAGCTTTGCCCATTTCCATGCGCGGTCATTGTTTCCTGTCGGCCTTCTCCAGCTTCCTCAGAATCCCGACTCGGCCAACGCGGAATCGGAGGAATTTATTTCTGGTGATAGAAATTCATTTCTCGATTTAGTGTGGTTCGGATCCCACAATAAGCTGTAGGTCTCGTTGCTACGTGACCAATTGGTTCCTAGCCACGTAGAAATATATATTCCTTCGGGCCAGCCCTAGGAGAGCTGTTAATCAGCTCAGTGGTCTGGTAAAACTAAGATATACTTAACTTTTCCTCAGTCAAATGCGTCCTGACTTCTAAAACTTTCTGCAGCATGTCATTTATTACTGAATCCTTCCACCTGAATTTTGACCTTTTCTCCTTTCCTCCATACTCATAACCCTTCTACAACCATGATCTTCTCTCATCATGACATTACCAAACCACTGTAGTCTTATGTCCTGGGGCATCTTCGATATTTCCCCTACTAACTGTTCGTCTGATCAATTCATTTCTGATTCTATTTTTTTTTTCTGGTGACTCAGCTTATCCACCCCAGCATCCTCATCTCTGCCACATCCGTCTTCCGTTCTTGAGACTTCTTCATCATCCACGTTCCAGCTCTGTAAGTCATCGCTGGTCTGGCTACGATTTTTGCAAAGCTTCCCTTTTAACCTCTGCAATATTGAATGTTATCACCATCACCGTAATTCATATGCACTCATTAAACTACAAATGCTCTTTAATATCTAAATAGCTCTACCTCAGAATTGATGTATTTTCATAATATGTAAACCGCAAGGGAATTTTTTTAGTTTATAAGAAATTCGTCGGTTCATGGGCTCAAACCACGAAACCAATAATTCAAGACGTACAATGAAGCTCTTGACCCACAAGGCTATCTCCCGACGAATATCTTATCAACTAAAAAAAAATCCCCTTCGGTTAACATATATGAATATATGAGTATTAATTCCGAGGTAGAGCGAATTAGATATTAAAGGACAGTCGTAGCTTAATGAGTATATATATACATATATATGAATAATTATCACATCACCGTGATTCATATAAATCATTCGAGCTACAAATGTCCTTTAGTATCTAATTCGCTCTACCTCGGAATTGATATATTTTCATATATGTACCGAAGGGGAATTTTTTAGTTGATAATAATTTCGTCCCCTCATGGGATCGAACCACTGTCCAGCGGACAGGAACGAAATCAGGACCGACAGTGACATTACCGATTCGGCTCACTGTTAGCCGAATCGGTAATATCACTGTCGGTCCTGATTTCGTTCCTGTCCGCTAGAGCGGTGGTTCGATCCCATGAGGGGACGAAATTATTATCAAACTAAAAAATTCCCTTCCGGGTACATATATGAAAATATATTCATTTCCGAGGTAGAGCGAATTAGATATTAAAGGATATTTGTAGCTGAATGATACGTACATTTATATATGCATGTTTTTGAAATACAGAACTAAATAGACATCCAAACTATACCGTTAGTTTCAGCCAAGGCGTGCATCATACCATAGTTGTATCCAGCACCAGATCAAAGATGGAAAGATTCTCAGTAACGTCGAGGGGAAAGGGAAGCAAAGGAGAAGTTTAGAGGCAGCAAATATAAACGGTAAACAAAGAGGGAGGAATGAACAGTAAACATCGAGGGAAGAGTGAAGGAGGGTCCCCCATAAAGAATATAAAAAAGCTATGACATGGTAACAGGCACTGAGGAAAGAATTGTTACCAAAAGGTGTCTGATAGGTTATGGTTCATTTTTTATATATGACGCTGAGTTAAAAGTAAAACTATATTGATCAAGTCGTTAGTTTTAAAGCGCTTAAAAGTTACAGGAAGCACTACTGATATGCGCGGCGAAATAAAGCTAGAAAATAAATGATATATAATATACCAAAAAATGTTTAAACCTGTGCTCTGAGATATTTGTATTCAGATCTGAAAATCCAGATGAGAAACTTGGCAGGATGTCGACGCTCTAGGAGATAGTGACCCATTTTTCATACTCGAATTAATCTGCTTGGAACAGGTGTATATAGCCCTTGCAAGGGTCCTTACACGTCACCGAAGTGCCATACAGCAAGAAGGCGCCTCAGTGGCGTGATCGGTTTGGTCTTGGCTTACCACCTAGGTGGCCGCGAGTTCGACTCTCGAGCATTCCACTGAGGGGTCAGAGATGAGTGTTTCTAGAGATAGAAGTTCACTATCGACGTGGTTCGGAAGTCACGTAAAGCCGTTGGTCCCGTTGCTGAATAACCACTGGTTCCATGCAACGTAAAAACACCATTCAAACAAACAAACAAACATACAGCAAGTACAAATATCATGTGGAAAGGAACAGAGAAACTAAAACTTTCTCCCATCAGTTTTCTCTCTCTTCTGTGTTCCTCATTTTCCTTTTGATTTTTCTGTGTATTTTGAGATAGTCGCCTTTTCCTTCGGCCAGAAACGAAAACCAAAAGCAGTAAAAAAAACAACTTGGATGTATCTTTAAGGTACTGAATCTTGTGATCGCAAGAGTAGATGATTTGGTTTTGATCTTACCACTGCGTATAAGCAATACCACGTTCAAAAAATTGCAATACTATTATACATATGTGTATTTAATCTCCCGGCAAACTTCTGTTAGCTAAAACAGACGGATATACACATCCAACAATGAATTCTTCAGCTGGCTTAGTTATTGTCAGTGTATTAGGGCAGCTGGCTTTTTTAATGAGAAATTTACAGACAAAATCAAAATGGTCTAGCTAACGTCTTCATACATTCTTAACTATCCTCCTGGACTGCCAACGACTCAAATGTGCGCGCGTGCGTGTGTCTTTGTGTATGTGTGTGTATGATGATAAAATACACACGATCCAGCAAAACTCCTCTCTACCCTAAAAGGCTTCAGTTTTACTCTTCATTCCAATATCATTTTCAACTCTCTTTACCTCAAAAACTTCAGCCAACTTTTATAACGAAGCCACAAAATTAGTCTGGCTGAGATCTGGTATTGGAAAAGTTCCTGCAAATATTTCAACGTCATATTTCCGTCTCGTTCGTATTACCCAGAATTATCCTCGGAAGCAATCTTCCGATAAACATAATAACTTCTCTCTTCTTTCTCATGTTTTCTGAAAGTTCAGACTTTTAGGATAACATCGTGACACCTAGAGCTGTTTTTTTTTCATTAACCAGTAAAATGAAATCATAATAATAACTTTGTAGGTATCAAATTAGACGATTGTTTGGCCGTATACCGATGCTTCATGTATCATAAAAATAGAAATATTTCAGAGGATTATGAAAATATTTCACTATAATGAGAATTTTCCAGATAGGACCGTAAGTTTTTTGCTTAAATTTTACAGCTCTTTATCATATCCAAGCTTATAAAAAAAAACAAAAGCTCTCGTTCATGATAATAGTAACATTTTACAGAATAAAGATACCTGCAATTTAAACAAATCTTTATCTCGGTTAGACTCTCTCTCTCTCTCTCTCTCTCTCTCTCTCTCTCTCTCTCTCCTCCTCTCTCTCTCTCTCGTCTTCTCTCGTCTCTCTCTCCACTCATCTCTCTCTCTCTCTCTCTCTCTCTCTCTGAGTAGGCAAACAGCCAACTCCTTTAGCCGTTTAATGGGATCATGTGAATACCACCAGCCTGACAAAAGGGTCAGTCTTAAATATATTTAAAACAAATTCAGAATAACGTATCTAACTTTGTCGCAGTGCAGAAAACACCACTTCTTCCCTTTTTTCTAATTTTTCCTCGCTTTTCAGTTATACTACTGTAATTATCTCGAATATTTTCCCCAAACTTTGAAAATTGTACTTGTAATGAATGCCCCTCCATCGTCCTTGTAATTCTCGCGCTTTAAATAAATTGCTCAGAGTACACTAAATAAGCGACTCTTTTGGCTGGTTTTTTCTTCTAATGTTTTTTTTACGTCAGTGTATAAAGTTGCCAACTGCATAACTTTTATACTTAACATTTTTCTTCAGAAATTTTTGCTATTTGGTCTCTCGTTTCGTGATTTTCTTATGAGACTTTAATGAAGTATAGGTCTGCTTTTATCTGTCACTCAGCACTCAGTTATGTATCCTCTATGTTAATAAATAATAATAATAATGAATAATAATAATAATAATAATAATAATAATAATAATAATAATAATAATAATAATAATTAATAATAATAATAATAATAATAATAATAAGGGATAAAGCTACCATATGGGAGCAACATCAAACACACAGATGAGACAGGATACAAATACCTGGGAATAATGGAAGGAGGGGATATAAAACACCAAGAGATGAAGGACACGATCAGGAAAGAATATATGCAGAGACTCAAGGCGATACTCAAGTCAAAACTCAACGCTGGAAATATGATAAAAGCCATAAACACATGGGGCAGTGCCAGTAATCAGATACAGCGCAGGAATAGTGGAATGGACGAAGGCAGAACTCCGCAGCATAGATCAGAAAACCAGGAAACATATGACAATACACAAAGCACTACACCCAAGAGCAAATACGGACAGACTATACATAACACGAAAGGAAGGAGGGAGAGGACTACTAAGTATAGAGGACTGTGTCAACATCGAAAACAGAGCACTGGGCAATATCTGAAAACCAGTGAAGACGAGTGGTTAAAGAGTGCAATGGGAAGAAGGACTAATAAAAGTAGACGAAGACCCAGAAATATACAGAGACAGGAGAATGACAGACAGAACAGAGACTGGCAAAACAAACCAATGCACGGAGAATACATGAGACAGACTAAAGAACTAGCCAGCGATGACAATTGGCAATGGCTACAGGGGAGAGCTAAAGAAGGAAACTGAAGGAATGATAACAGCGGCCACAAGATCAGGCCCTAAGAACCAGATATATTTCAAAGAACGATAGACGGAAATAACATCTCTCCCATATGTAGGAAGTGCAATACGAAAAATGAAACCATAAACCACATAGCAAGCGAATGCCCGGCACTTGCACAGAACCAGTACAAAAAGAGGCATGATTCAGTGGCAAAAGCCCTCCACTGGAGCCTGTGCAAGAAACATCAGCTACCTTGCAGTAATAAGTGGTACGAGCACCAAACAGAGGGAGTGATAGAAAAACGTTCAGGCAAAGATCCTCTGGGACTATGGTATCAGAACTGATAGGGTGATACGTGCAAAACAGACCAGACGTGACGTTGATTGACAAAGTCAAGAAGAAAGTATCACTCATTGATGTCGCAATACCATGGGACACCAGAGTTGAAGAGAAAAGAGAGGGAAAAATGGATAAGTATCAAGATCTGAAAATAGAAATAAGAAGAATATGGGATATGCCAGTGGAAATCGTACCCATAATCATAGGAGCACTAGGCACGATCCCAAGATCCCTGAAAAGGAATCTAGAAAAACTAGACGCTGAAGTAGCTCCAGGACTCATGCAGAAGAGTGTGATCCTAGAAACGGCGCACATAGTAAGAAAAGTGATGGACTCCTAAGGAGGCAGGATGCAACCCGGAACCCCACACTATAAATACCACCCAGTCGAATTGGAGGACTGTGATGAGAAAAAAAGAAAAAAATAATAATAATAATAATAATAATAATAATAATAATAATAATAATAATATAATAATAATAATAATAATAATAATTTTTTTATTAATAAACAGGCGAACTTACTAGATAATATACTTAATGATATGCAGTCACATACACCTTAAATTATAATGTATATTTAGAGGGGGTTGTATATAGTTCTGAGTACATATTTTCCTTAACCTCTGAAGATTAGAGTAGGGAATATTTTTTATTATCCTTCTGACCTTCTCCAGTTTCGTGAAGTGAAAGCTGCTTGGAAACTCATATTTTCATACAGCTAATTGATTTTATCTTTAAGGCAAAGATCAATAATAATGTTTCAGTACTGAGATATAAAATTTATAAGACAGACTATGTTAAAAGAATTATTACTCTGAAACATTTATAACAAATCATATTTAGTTAGAATATTTTTGTATTTCACTGTAACTTATGACTGTTTATTTTGAAATGTGCATCGAGTACCTTTTTGACAATCTAAATGATGATGGCTAAAATATACTTCATTTTGTAACCACATATTTGTTGATGGAATTTTAGATGGAAGCAAAAGCCTTCAAAAATAGATTCCGGACTATAATATGCAAAGCTCTCAGGTTTATATTTTATACAACACCGTCCTGTTTTCTTAAACGAAAGATAAAACAATAGGAATAGTTCGTGCAGAGGAAACGCGTAGTCTCCTTTCTGGTTTGGTTGTTGATTTCGTAATATTTATAATTTCTTATAGCGTCAACATACCCAGATAAATAGTGACACGGAAATAGTTAAGCTAAACGAGATTGGGAATAATGTCGTAACGTAAAATGTCCTTGGGAATAATATTGTAAATAGAAACTGTTCCTTTTTCCTATCCCCTTTTTCTGTATGATGTTATAACCCCTATTTAATAATGCAGAATTGCTTGAATTTAATTCGGATCGTTCCTTCTTTCACTGCATATACGTCTTCATTTTATTTTTTAAGAATATTAATTTTAAAAAGTGTCCCTCCTATCTTTCTGATCACAACACCCACTCACTCCTCGGTCCCCAGACAGCTTTCGTTTCGAGATTTACAAGCTGTGAAATTGACCTTCATTCGAGGTTGTCTGTTTCAACTTGGAGAGAGAGAGAGAGAGAGAGAGAGAGAGAGAGAGAGAGAGAGAGAGAGAGAGAGATAAAAATAAAAATAATAATAAGAATTTACATAAAAATAAAGGTAAATAAAAGCAATTTAAATAAAATTAAAACAATTTAAATAAAAGACAAAATAAAAAAAGATAAAGATTATAAATTAATACAAAGAGAGAGAGAGAGAGAGAGAGAGAGAGAGAGAGAGAGAGAGAGAGAGAGAGAGAGAGAGAGAGATATTTTATCCGAAAAAATTTTCAATAGTGAAGTATCCGTTTTGGTAACTTCCTTATTATCTTTATCCTTGATTATTTCTATCATAATAACTAGGGGATAGTGAATGGTAGTGTACCTAACAGCGTATAGAATATCATTTTAAAATTTCTTTAATATGTTAGTGCACGTGGCAATTTAAAGGAAGCTCAGGAAATTCTATTTTAAAACATTAGAAACCATTAATTCAGATGCAAATTTTTCTGTTACTTTTTATGTGAAAAAAAATAGGGAAACGTTTTTCCACAACAAACAAACAAACCAATGAGTATATGAGAAGACTAAAACAATGTATATAATTCAGATTTTCGCTTACTCGGGGAGTAAACCTAAAAACTAATTTGTTGCTGTTATTGTTGTTGTTGCTGTTCTTTTTTTTGGGGGGGCAGGTGTTAGGAAAGGTGTATGGACAAGCCTAAAAAGGTGTTTCACGTTGAGTTGAAGGTACAGGAATTTTAGAATTGGATATTTGATTTATTTATGAGAATGAAAAATAGACAAATAAATAATATGTATGTTAAACAGTATAGAACAATTATTCCTAATAATATATAAAGTATTTATTATGAATTTCTTTGGTAAAACAAGGGTCTATTTGACCGTATATTTTAGCACCCCCTAGAAAGTTGGAGGCCGGATCACGCCTTGTTTACAAAGTATTAAAGAGAGTCACAGCTATGAATTTAAATATAACATAATCTACCCATTCCGGCAAACTAAAGAGCTGTAGAGTAGAAAAGGTAATATGAAATCAAAATGAACACAGTTTCATCCACATTCCGTTACGGACGCCAATGTGGTAAAGATAATTATCTTTTTATTATCCGTACACGGTGTGTATCAGTAAACACCGAGCGCTTCAGTGGATGTGATCAGTATGGTCTTTTGGCCCGTCACCTCGGTTGCCGCGAGTTCGATTTTCGGGCATTCCATTGAGGGGTTAGAGATGTATATTTCAGGTGATAGAAGTTCACTCTCGACGTGGGTCGGAAGCCACGTAAAGCCAGCCGTTGGTCACGTTGCTGAATAACAAACAAACAGTTAATACCACATACCAAGTAGTACATAGGCTGTACCATTGACCACTGAATGATTGTTTTTCATTATGTCCGCCTCTTCCAAAATTATAAAGGTTCATGATGGAGAATATTGCCGAGTTCTGCCTTAATTACTGCACTATCCGGCAACAGAACATCCCGCTAGTTTTCTGAGCTCATTTCTTTTAATTAAAACGATTGAAACGATTCAGAAAATGGCTCGAATATGCAGTGAATGAATTTCAATTTTTGTATCCAGCAGTTATGATTATAACGGAAACTGCAGTGTTATTCTGCAGATTTTAAAAATTCTTCGGCTTAATGTCACCGGCGGGATTTGCATTTCGTGAAAATTGTGAAACTTGTGAATAAGAAAAATATACGTTGTTGTCAAGAATACTTCATGTTCTCAGTTTACATGGGGATAGAGTTTCCCTGATACAAGAAATGTACTGAACCATACTTGCTTCTTATCATTATATATATATATATATATATATATATATATATATATATATATATATATATATATATATATATATATATATATATATATATATATATATATATATATATATATATATATATATATATATATATATATATATATATATATATATGTATAGATATATATATATATATATATATATATATATATATATATATATATATATATATATATATTATGTATATATATATATATATATATATATATATATATATATATATATATATATATATATATATATATATATATATATATATATATATATAATGATAAGCAGCAAGTATGGTTTCATACTTTTCTTGTATCAGGGAAACTCTATCCCATGTAATTGAGAACATGGAGTATTCTTGACAACAACGTATATTTTTCTTATTCACAAGTTTCACAATTTTCACGAAATGCAAATCCCGCCGGTGACATTAAGCCGAAGAATTTTTAAATCTGCAGAATAACACTGGCAGTTTCCGTTATAATCATAACTGCTGGAAAATAAAAGATTGACAATTCATTCACTTTCGTTTATGATGATATCCTTAGTTTTTATGATTATATATATATATATATATATATATATATATATATATATATATATATATATATATATATATATATATATATATATATATATACTATATATACATATATATATATATATATATATATATATATATATATATATATATATATATACTATCATAAAAACTAACGATATAATCATAAACGAAAGCTAACCTCCGTACAAAAGAATTAGATGATAACGGAAGAATATTTACGAATAAATGCATTCAAAAAATAAATTTGTCTCTACTGCAGAGAGTTCAGGATTGAAACGACTTAAAAATTCCAAGTCGCTTTTTTGTTTCCTTTGGCTCTCTTTCCTGCTCGTTTTCACGACCCTTTCATCAGCGAAGACGACCTATTCATGAATCTTTCCATTTTGATTTCGCATTCATCATTTGCATCTTGTTGAGAGAAAACGACTCTTAAGAACCTAATTAGGGCTAATTACGAGGAACAGCATGGAATTCTCTCTCTCTCTCTCTCTCTCTCTCTCTCTCCTTATCAAAGCAGCAATCCGCATGGTTTTGACAGAATTTTCCTTGCTCTCTGAAACAACAGCTTTCTTATTATATTTTTAACGAAGCTTGGAGCTCTCTCTCTCTCTCTCTCTCTCTCTCTCTCTCTCTCTCTCTCTCTCTCTCTATATGCTAATCAGATATAAGCAGGACAGGAACCAATAATATCTATAGAAGTAGCCTCATAATGTTAGAAAAAAGTGAATATTATTAACAGAAAATTAATATTCCCAAAAGGAAACGGTAAATATTATTAACAGGAAATTAATATTTCCAAAAAGATACAAACTTATCAGTCCCTCTATTGCCGATAGAAATAACGAAACACGTACAGATTTGGTCAAGTAAACCAACCATCAGTGAGCGATAAGTGATTAATTTTCCTCCATCATGTGCATCTGAGCCTGCAACGTGAAAAGCAATTAAATAAGCAGTTTCCGAAATGAAAATTTTGATCGAGTGCGGTACGGCAGTCGGTCATTGAGGTTTAACGCTGGGCCTATTCTGCCATTATATTTCAATTGAATTTATCTTCACTCTTTCCTTCATTTGAATCGCTAGGTTCCTCTATGTTTGGTTTACAGTGCTTTATTACTTTCGATTGAGTGTGGTGACATTTTCTAGTGGTGGTGTAAAATGAATGATTTTGCATTTGCAACACTGCAACATTTCCGAAAACAGCCTTTAAAAGCTCTGAATGAAAATATCATCTGGCTAGTTTGTGGTAATAATTGCATCCGCTTTTGATGAATTCGCAGCCGTGTCTCTTTTCAACCGCATTTCTCCTTTTACAGTGATATTATAATGATGTTTTCACTAAACTGATGGAAGTTGCTATTACGTTTCGTAGACAGTCACAATACTTTTTGTTTTTTACTTTTATATGTAAAGTATATCGCAAAATTTAGTCACCGATTTCATAATAGTTTTCATTAAAATCTGAAGAATACAACCAGTTCCGAAAACAAATTTGTTTTTGTTATTAATAACGGAAGAATCCTCGCAATTCCGTTGGCAAATATGTAATCATCTTTATAATGGAACCTCACGTCTGTTAATTTCTACGGTTTATGAATATGATCTATTTATCACTTGTTCTGTTAAGTAAAGAAACTGAGTTAAATCGAAGTATTAATCGTTACAGTAGTTCATAAACCAGCAGATACTATAATGTTACAGGACGTTGGGTATTGACACTTGAGTCTGAATAACTCAAACCAAATTATGTTTACGTTCTGGAAATGAATTTCAGTTGGAAATTTAAGAAACGACGTTCACGACTGCTTTAGCATAGGAATGGAAAGTATGTCTTACAACGCCGGCAGAAATTATGTTCATATCTCGTAAGGTTGGAGATACAGAGACGTGACGTGACACGATATATACTAAATCATCCTCCGATCATTCGTGAAGTTGTCCTTAATCTCCGAAGGAATATTAGGACCGAGGTTCTGATCTCCCTTTTATGAAGATGAAGGCCCCAGAAGATGACGGTCTCTCATTAATGACGTCCTTGGACGGTATAGAAAGAAGATAACGTACTTGGCTGAAGACAGAAAGACGTAATTATTAGGGGCTAAAAGGGGAGGCCTTTGATACAAGGAGTCACAAGGACTAGGATGTCTCAAAGACTTGTTAGTCCATCCGAGGAGACATCGTGTGCTCACTTATCTGTAGGAGCAGGTTTTAATGTTCATTAACAGTGTCCTAATGGTTTTGTCTACCTTTCTCTTAAACTCTTCTACATTATTGCTATCTACAACTTCTGGTGGCAGTTTATTCCACGTGTCACATATCTTCTATGCAAAGAAATTCCACACAATGGGATGTGTTGTATCTCTTCAGTTCTAGTTTCCATCCATTATTTCTTGTCTGGTTTTCGTTTAATGTAAATCCCATTCTACTCTCACGTGAACAAAAGACTCCCGTTGCATTTAATAAAATTGTCTCACCTCGTTAGGACATCGAGCAAAAAAAAAAAAAAAAAGTGATCAAACGTTGTCTCGTACCGTGCATGGATTTATATAATAAGTTTGTCTGTCTGTGTATGTGGTGTTTTCTTGTCATATAATATATTAGATATGTAAATATTTTACATCGTTACTGAGGCTGTTGAGGTAGTCAGTCGACCCTTTTAGAAAACAGATAGTCAACATTGAAAAATTAATGATGTATGTGAATTCATATACGTACGCTAGAACAAACGAAGAGCAACGTTTAAGTGATATATATATATATATATATATATATATATATATATATATATATATATATATATATATATATATATATATATATATATATATTGCGTCTGTGTGGGTGTGTGTATACGTATTTGTATATATCCAATATTATATTCATACGTATGGAAATATACGCTTATACTTCCATCCTCGAATTATTGCCTCATTCAAGAGAATTCTAAAACATTTTTGTTTCCGCCTTCATTATTGTCTAAAACATAAACAGAAATGAGAAAACTTTCTCGTTGTACCTCGTTTCCTGGATAACCCGCCACATTTACCTTTATTTATTGCGTTAAACGTCGACTTACATCTCCAGAAACTACGCTTGTAATGTAGAAAAGTTGTGATTATTAAGGAGACTTAGTGGTGAAAGTTTATGATAAGTGGTTCACTCACCTTACACTCGCACACACACACACACACACACACACACGTTTATAAGTGTATATGTATAGTTAATTTATGCCTGTAAAGTTTCGGAATTCTTTACCTCGTGTTTTTCCATGTTCCTCTAACTTACCTCCTTTAAGAGGAATTATTATCGTTCCTTCACAGCTGTACGTAAGCTTTTTTCCTCCCTACAGCATTTTGTTGTTTGCATTTTTAGTGTTCTGTAAAAGAAAAAAAAAAAAAAAAAAAAAAAAAAAAAAAAAAAAAAAACTATTGAGACGGCTTTGTCTGTCCGCCCTCAGATCTTAAAACTACTGACCCTAGAGGGCTACAAATTTCCATGTTGATTATCCACCCTCCAATCATCAAACGGCCCAAATCGCAGCCCTCTAACCACAGACGGCTGAGAGTTTTTCAAAGACCGTGGCCCATACAGCATTTATACCGACACATAAAAGATAGATCCTGTTTTGGGTGGCCTTGATTATACGCTGTACAGCGAACTTGATTGCTTCTAAGAAACTTCGTCGTATTTGTTACTTGTTTTATTATTTTTTTTTTTTTTCACCACGAACTGGGAAAAGGCACATTATGGTTACTGGTCTGTTGACTTTAAACACAAAGGGAAATGCAGCTGTTGTTCACTAATCATTTGTGATGATGTTTAGGGGTAGGCCTAGGCATAGGCCTATTTTCTCCTGATTCTCATGTCACCTCCTCGTCAGAGTCTCCTACAGGTTTTCAATTAATCTTTTGACGGAAGATCTCGGGCAGAAGGTACTTACTGACTTAAACTTCAGTATCTGCAAGGAAGATCTTTCAGCATCCATTAGGCTTCCTCTCTCTCTCTCTCTCTCTCTCTCTCTCTCTCTCTCTCTCTCTCTCTCTCTCTCTCTCTCTCTCTGCTTTGAGTTGTACATCTTTCTCCCCCCCTCTCGCAGATTTAATTAACGAAATTATTTTGCAAATTGGACCAGTTTTCATTCTTTTGTAAAAAGATTCAGATGGTACGTTTCTTCCCTTTTCATGACCGATCCAGGGATTGGGTGCGTTCAAAAAAGAAATGCAATATCATTTCCCACCTGAACGTGACCAGTTCCTTTATCATCTGGGAACCATTGGTCTGACATTTCCTCTCAGGTGAGAACTGTACCTGTAAAAGTAAAAAGACATATAAGGTCCCTATCTCCCTCTCTCTGCAATATGTATATGAATATGAAACAAGATTATCTTTAAAATAAGAAAGTGGAAATCAGCGTCGTTCCCGTAAAGAAAATACTTCTTTTCAAAACTATGAAATAACGACGGTTTTTTTTATTGGAATAAAACGCGATGTAATTTGGTATCGTTCCATTAGGAAAAAAATTGTTGAACGTCTATTCACGTTGTGTCCCTTGAGGCCTAAAACGTGTAGTTACACGAGGAGGGAAACAATATGTACTTGTTTTGAGTGAAGTAAAGAGAAAAATGGAACTTGTTGGAGTATCTCAGCTAATAAAACTGAGCTTTGTAATACTACTGGGTAGCATCAACGCAAATTGAAATGGCCTTCTGATGGTTAAGATGGTTCGTAAATTTTTATTTTTTATTTTTTCATGAATTTGTGTTGGAGTGTATTCTCTTTTTTTGTATAGTACACTTGCTTTTGGATTACAGTGTACTGGAAACGGATAAAAAGATCTCTCTCTCTCTCTCTCTCTCTCTCTCTCTCTCTCTCTCTCTCTCTCTCTCTCTCTCTCTCGTCACCAAAAAAATGAATCGAACAAAATTAGGAACCTATAAATCTGTTTTTGTTGCTATTAGAAAGCATGGCATCATCTCATTATTTGGAATCAAATCCAACATCATTACTTTTCATGTGGATGGGATGTCAGCCGTTTTTGTTCCATAAATACTTCTCCGTCAAGATTTTTGGGGATATTTTGGGCACTTCCAGGGTAATGGCATCACATTACTTTGGACGAACATTCTCATGCTACTCGCCCTCACGCTGCTTTCCTATTTCTTTTTCCAGTTCCAGACTTCTGAATGGGAAACCCTGAGAGAGAGAGAGACCTTCCAGGGAATGCTGGAAAGCTAAATTGATACGGAATATTTCTTCGCCTGGTTGGGCATCGCAAGACCTCTTCGTCGTCGTACCCACCGTACCTGAGGTATGTGAGACTGGAAGGAACTGCACGTGATTTTTTCCGTACATTTCCTTTTATCGGGTTTTCTTGCCCTCGTTCGGTTATTGACATTTCAATCTGTTACGACGCTGGCTGGTTATGGAAGAGTGAAAAGTTTCCAGGAATTTTTATATGAATGATTATTGGATGTTGGGATAGGTATTAGTCAAACCAATAGTAGGAAAATGTTATGAAAGTTGAATTATACATACTGCATACATATATTTGTGTGTAAGTCTGTGCGCGCGCATATGTATGTATGCGTTTATGTATGTAAAGTTTTGTCACTGACTTAAACCTGCCATTTTAACCTTTCAAATATTAATCCATAAATAAGCCTTAATATCAAAATTAGCTTGTGAACAGGTGACATTATATCCTTTCAAATATTAATCCATAAATAAGCCTTAAGTCAAAGTTAGCTTGTGAACAGGTGGCATTTCAACCTTTCAAATATTAATCCACAAATAAACCTTAATATCAAAATTAGCTAGCTTGCGTCCAAAAGTAACTATGCGTAAGTGCGTATATTCGGACTAGGATTCAAAACGATGCCCTTTGTAGAGGAACTACGGCGACAGTTTAATTTAGAAGGAATGAATCCTATAACACTGCCATGCTGCCAATTAAGCCAGACGCAAACTGCCTTGTCAAAGCTTAAGACAGTTGACTTCGAAAAAATAGTTCTCCTGTGGAGTAGGAGGGAAAGAAAGGAAGAAAAAAGCCGAATTCCGACCGTGGTTGGGGCGGGGGCGCTGGGGGTGGGTGGGGGCGAGGGGGTGATTGTCTTTGTCTCCCGCTGGTGGTTTAAAATGCAATTATTCTGCTGCTAATTCCTGTCTCCGCCGAACACTGGAGTTCCAAACATTTCCAGTGAACTGGAAAAACCTTACTTATTTTAGGATTCAAATAAATCAATTCAAAGCATTTTTTTTTTTTTTTTTGTATCTTGTGTCATTGTTATGATTCCGTTCGTGTGTCGTGTATTAAAAGTTATTATAGAAGGAGGATGGATAAATGTGTCGTAAAATGTATATTGTAGAGCATACAGTGAATGAAATGAGGCATCGATTAGTCCCGAAATGAAATGTAAGGCAGACACACTGGTAGAAGTTTTAAAAAAGATGATATTAGAAAACGTTTACGTATCATTTTTAACAATTGAGACGAAGTCCTCACATGATTTTATATTTCAAGAGAAACGAATTTGCTTCATTTTTAAAAATTAAGATGAAAGAAGCCGTGATTTTAAAGATATGGCATACAGTTAGTGAATAGAATCAACTCAGTAGGGCGTAGTGCTCTAGATAGAGGCTAGGGTTTTCGAAATTCCGTTTATGGAGGTTAAGAATAATACCTTTATGTGTCTTCGAAATGACTGTAGAGGCTGAATATGCATTGAGAAAGTGACTTCTTCATATTGTGCAACGTGCATGCATACATGTCTGCATTTATTTACAATAAGAAATCAAAAAGATACCTCAGTGGCGTGATCGGTATGGTCTTAGCCTGCCACCTCGGTGGCCGTGAGTTCAATTCTCGGGCATTCCATTGAGGTGTTAGAGATGTGTATTTCTGGCTATAGAAGCTCACTCTCGACATGGTTCGGAAGTCACGTAAAGCCGTTGGACCCGTTGTTTGAATAACCACTGGTTCCATGCAACGTAAATTATGCCATAAAAAAAAAAAAAAAACATCCAGAAGATCAAAAGAATTTGAAAATTTAAAAGGCCCAATAAAACATACCACAAAGAGACAACGAATCTTCACCAGCAACAGGTGGAGAGAGGGAATGAGATTAGGGATACTGGGGTAAAAGGCCTTCAATCTTTTTTTAGCTAAAGTTGATGAACCCAGAGTGGTAACGTCATAAAAAATGTTAATGAATCTTTCGTAGTTTTGTGTCCCTTATGAATCAATAAATAAATTTAATGACTTAACAGAGAAGGTTTGAGTTGGTTGTAAGGCATAAGTTGTTAGGACAGAATGGGGGACTCCGTCTTTCTAGTATCATATGTTTGGAAAAATATGTATACACACACACACACACACACACACACACACATATATATATATATATATATATATATACTATATATATATATATATATATATATATATATATATATATGTATATATATATTATATTATATATATTATATATATATATATATTATATATATATATATATATATATATATATATATATATAGGGCATTGTGACTATAACAATTACATATGTATCTCGTAAAAGTAACCAATAGAGTCTACATTTATATATATATATGCGTGTGTATGTATGCAGTATATATGAATGCGTTAGCAGACCTGCTTCTAAAATGATTAAGCCTCATATCAATAATGTTGGGAAGTTCCCTAAATCACTCTTAATACTTCAGCTCCAGAAACTCGTGAAGTTATCAGCATGGCATATGTAAGATGGTCCGTGACGGACAATTTATTTCCAGAATTGATAAGTAATGTGAATGGATACTTCAAGTATATTAATTCCATGCCCTCATAAAAAGAGCACTTGCTCAACCTGTATTTTGATACAGTTGTGTATCATTTCGTTAGTATTAATGTAAGCATGTTTTAATTATCAAGAAGATGCAAAGGACACATAAGATATCTGTTACGTACCTTCTGCATGTGCTAATGTAGACTAAGTTAAGTATATTTTAGTTTTACCACACACTGAGCTAATTAACAGCTCTCCTAGTGCTGGCCCGAAGGATAAGATATTTTTACGTGGCTAGGAATTAATTGGTTACTTAGCAGCAGTTCATTGTGAGATCCGAAACACATCGAGACATGAATTTCTATCACCAGAAATAAATTCCTCTGATTTCGCGTTGGCAGAGCGGATAATCGACGGTAGAATTCTGTATTTTTCGTAACGTATTGTCAGATTTTTTATTGAGATTTCTTTTAACGAATGGTAGTAGATATTTTGGTAGTAACTGTCTCCACATCCAGGGAAAAGAAACACGAGAAAAGTCGCTAATAGCGTTTCATTTTCATCAGATATCGAAGCGCCTCAGTGGCGTGGTCTGTATGGTGCTGGCGTGCCACCTCAGTGGTAGCGAGTTCGGTTCAGGGGCATTCCATTGAGGCGTGAGAGATGTGTATTTCTGGTGATAGAAGTTCACTCTCGACGTGGTTCGGAAGTCACGTAAAGCCGTTGGTCCCGTTGCTGAATAACCACTGGTCCCATGCAACCGAAAAAAACACCATACAAACAATCATCAGATATCACAATTTAAACAATTTTAGGGTTATACTTGGCGCGATCTTCATCCAAATGGAAATATTATTTACCTTTGGTTAGATTAGCGTGCATGAATTTTTACCCAGGCCTTTTCCCTTACTTTCCCTTCTCCTTATCCCACGGATGAATGAGAACTGTTTCGTCCTCTTTCGTTTTCCCCTAAAACCAAACGAAAGAGAAATTTGCATTTTCCAGCTTTCCCCTCGGGCAGATAGATATATTACCGACTGAATAAAAAATAACTTACTTTATTATGGCTCGGAGAGGGTTAGAGAAGAAAATAAATCGTGGAAAACGACAATAATAGTTATACAAAATATAAAAGAGAGAGAGAGAGAGAGAGAGAGAGAGAGAGAGAGAGAGAGAGAGAGAGAGAGAGAGAGAGAGGCTTCCTCCAGAGATTAAGATACTAAACATCTGTTTTCTGCGTGATTTTAACTGTTAACATCAAAACTCCATCGACTCAGATACTCGGATATGGTGGTATTTTTGTTCTCATAAAGGATATGCATAGTTTTGTTTATATTTTGTAATCCCAGTATGACGCCGTTGCAAGGTTTACTAGACTAAGATATTTTACTTGGCTGTCCAGTGTCACTTGCTGCCTCTGATATTTGAGACGTCTGTTCACTTGGCGTTGCTAAAGATATTTACTTAGTTGAGGGTCCTTATCACGTTTTGAAGTTGCATAGAATGTTATTCGCAAACGGATTGTGTTGTTATAAAGCTTTATTTTGGAAATTATCGTGATAAAATAGCAATTAACCTGTTCTCTCTTAGTATTAGTATTTTTATTGTCTGTGCTTTTCCAATGTAGTCTTTCATCTCTTACATGTTTTTTTTTTTTTTTTTTTTTTTTTTTTTTTTTTTAGATATTTTTTGGGGTTGATCTCTCATAGCGAGGCTGGTTAATACTCATTTTTGCATTTTGACTCACGTTGATTGTTTTCTTGTAAAATATGCGCACAAATACTTATTGGCAAATTGATACAAAATAAAAAAGGAAAGCATTTAATGCTTATGGTAATTGTCTGTCTTCCTCTGGTAATTCCAAGCATACATCTCAAGGAGTTTTTCCTTTTTGAGACACTTAAAGATCTACATTTTCTAAACCTCTATTCACGAGAGAGAGAGAGAGAGAGAGAGAGAGAGAGAAATATGGTTAGTATCTACCTACCGCTGGTAATTTCAAGCTTACATATCAAGGAGTCTTTTCTATTCACGAGAGAGAGAGAGAGAGAGAGAGAGAGAGAGAGAGAGAGAGAGAGAGAGAATGTAGATTTCGAGTTTCCGAGATGTTTTGGGGTTAAGAGGGCTTTTAGTAATTTTCTCTCGTTTTATTTAAGATTTCACATTCTTTCTGATATCTGCTGTAATGCAAATGAAAATATTTTACAATAATCATACGTTGCTGAATGAAACACAAAATAGATGGTGATAAAAGTACGCAACATTTTAATAGAAAATTAAGCTGTTTCCAGTAGCCCACTCTTCTGCATGAGTCCTGGAGCTACCTCAGCACCTAGATTTTCCAAGTACCTTTTCAAGGATCTTGGGAACGTACCTATACTCTGTTTTTTTCCATCTGTCCGTCCGCCTGTGGTGATCGCGCATGGTAACACTGCGTCCCGGGCTTTAAATAGGTATGCTATGTCTAAGTTTTAGGTAAATGAAAGGATATCTGGATGTATATTTGCAACTGAAAAGTGTTCTAATAATTTACTGTATGCGAATTACACCGGTAATATTCGAAATAGGATATTATTTAAAGCCCGGGACGCAGTGTTACCATGCGCAAACACCACAGGCGGATGGACAGATGGAAGAAATAGAGTATAGTGTCCCTATGATTATGGGTACTTCAATCCACTGGTATATCCCATATCCTTCTTATTTCTATTTTCCGGTCTTGATGCTTATCCATTTTTTCCCATTCTTTCTCTTCAACTCTGGTGTTCCATGGTATTATTATTATTATTATTATTATTATTATTATACAGAACAAACCTCTGGTGTCCCATGGTATTATTATTATTATTATTATTATTATTATTATTATTATTATTATAGATACATAACAAACCTGGTGCCCCATGGTATTATTATTATTATTTTTTATTATGATTATTATTATATTATTATATTATTATTATTATTATTATTATATACAGAACAAACCTCTCTGGTGTCCGCATGGTAAGTATTATTATTATTATTCTATTGGATTATTATTATTATTATTATTTTATTATTATTATGCTCTATCACAGTCGTCCAATTTTACTGGGTGGGTATTTATAGTGTGGGGTTCCGATTTCCATCCTGCCTCCTTAGGAGTCCATCACTTTTCTTACTATGTGTGCCGTTTCTAGGGTCACACTCTTCCTGCATGAGGCCCGGAGCTACTTCAGCCTCTAGTTTTTCTAGATTCCTTTTCAGGATCTTGGATCGTGGCCTAGTGCTCCTATGATTATGGGTACGATTTATTTCACTGGCATATCCCATATCCTTCTTATCTATTTTCAGATCTTGATACTTATCCATTTTTTTCCTCTCTTTCTCTTCAAACTCTGGTGTCCCATGGTATTGCGACATCATGAGTGATACTTTCTTCTTGACTTTGTCAATCAACGTCACGTCTGGTCTGTTTGCACGTATCAACCCTATCCGTCCTGATACCATAGTCCCAGAGGATATTTGCGTGATCAGTTTTCTATCACTCCCTCAGGTTGTGCTCGTACCACTTATTACTGCAAGGTAGCTGATGTTTCTTGCACAGGCTCCAGTGGAGGGCTTTTTGCCACTGAATCATGCTCTTTTGTACTGGTTCTGTGCAAGTGCCGGGCATTCGCTTGCTAGTGGTTTATGGTTTCATTTTTCGTATTGCACTTCCTACATATGGGAGAGATGTTATTTCCATCTATCGTTCTTTGAATATATCTGGTTCTTAGGGCCTGATCTTGTGCCACTGTTGTCATTCCTTCAGTTTCCTTCTTTAGCTCTCCCCTCTGTAGCCATCGCCATGTGTCATCGCTGGCTAGTTTCTTTAGTCTGTCTCATGTATTCTCCGTGCATTGGTTTGTTGTGCCAGTCCTCTGTTCTGTCTGTCATTCTCCTGTCTGTATATTTCTGGGTCTTCGTCTACTTTTATTAGTCCTTCTTCCATGCACTCTTTAGCCACTCGTCTTCACTGGTTTTCAGATATTGCCCCAGTGCTCTGTTCTCGATGTTGACGCAGTCCTCTATACTTAGTAGTCCTCTCCCTCCTCCTTCCTTTTGTTTTATGTATAGTCTGTCCGTATTTGCTCTTGGGTGTATGGCTTTGTGTATTGTCATATGTTTCCTGGTTTTCTGATCTATGCTGCGGAGTTCTGCCTTCGTCCATTCCACTATTCCTGCGCTGTATCTGATTACTGGCACTGCCCATGTGTTTATGGCTTTGATCATATTTCCTCCATTGAGTTTTGACTTGAGTATTGCCTTGAGTCTCTGCATATATTCTTTCCTGATCGTTTCCTTCATCTCTTGGTGTTTTATATCCCCTCCTTCCATTATTCCCAGGTATTTGTATCCTGTCTCATCTATGTGTTTGATGTTGCTCCCATCTGGTAGCTTTATCCCTTCAGTTCTCGTTACTTTGCCTTTTTGTATGTTGACTAAGGCGCATTTTTCTATTCCAAAAACTCCATCCTGATGTCCCCAGATACAATCCTTACAGTCTGGATTAGGGTATCTATTTCCTTGATGCTCTTACCATACAGCTTGATGTCGTCCATGAACATCAGATGGTTGATTCTGTTGCCTCTTTTCTTGAGTTGGTACCCGGTCATCCATCTGCTGTAGTACTTTTGTCATGGGAATCATGGCTACTACAAGAGTAGTGGGGACAGTGAGTCGCCCTGGAAGATCCCTCCCCTCCTGATATTAACTTCTGCTAGTCATATTCCAGAGCTTGTAAGTATTGTATTCCAGTTGCACATTGTATTTTTGAGGAAGCTGATGGTGTTTTCCTCTGCCCCATATATTTTCAGGCATTCTATTAGCCATGTGTGTGGTATCATGTCGAAGGCTTTCTTATAGTCTATCCATGCCATGCTTAGGTTGGTTTTCCTTCTCCTAATGTTCTTCATTACCATTTTGTCTATTAGGAGCTGGTCTTTTGTGCCCCTAAACTTCTTTCTGCAGCCTTTCTGTTGGTGGGGGATGGTGTTTGTCTCCTAGTAATGTATAGCCTTTCACTGATGATACCTGTTAGTAACTTCCACATTATTGGTAGGCAGGTGATAGGCCTGTAGTTACTGGCTATATTTCCCTTACTCTTGTCTTTTTGTACTAAGGATATTCTTCCTGTGGTCATCCATTTGGCTGTATGGTGATTTGAGATACAATGCTGGAGTTGTTCTGCTATTCGTGGGTGTAGGGCCTTGAAGTTTTTGAGCCAGTATCCATGGACTTCATCGGGACCTGGGGCTTTCCAGTTGGGCATTTTCTTTAGTTGGTGTCTGACTGTGTCTGTCGTGATCTCTGTGAATCTTTGTTTTATTCTCCCTGTTTCTTCTTCCTTGACTTCCTGGAGCCATGTTGCATGTTTGTTGTGTGATACCGGATTGCTCCATATGTTTTCCCAGAGTCTCTTACTTGGTTCAGCTTCAGGAATTTCTTGGTGGTTGTCTTCCCTTCTTAGTTGGCTGTATAGTCTTTTCTGGTTGGTACCGAATAGTTTGTTCTGTTGGTATCCCTTATTCCTGTTCATGTACCGTTGGATCTTGTGTGCTTTGGCCTTAAGCCTCTGTTTTACATCTTCTATTGTGTTGTTTAGTCCCATCTCGTGTACTTTGTATTTCTCATTGAGTTCCTCCCTTTTTTTCTTGCTTCTTAGCCTTTTTTCTGCCATCTCTTTCAGTTTACTCAAGTCAGATCTCATCACCATGATTTGCTTTTCCAGGCGCCTTTTCCAAGGAGGTTGCTGTTTTGGTTTCTGTTGGGTTGGTTGTGCTGGTGTGTTGGTTCGAATCCCCATCAGTTTCTGCTACTAATTTTGCTCCTGCATATGCAAAGTTATTTGTTTCTGTGATAGTGGTGGTGTGTATTATGCCCATTATTTCATTGACCTCACTTGTTTTCTCCCTTAGTTTCTTGGTGTTGTAGGCTTTCATGGAGGGGATCTTTGTTCTCTCTGTATCTGGCTCCATCCATTGTCTAATCTTTTCTACCCATTCCGTCCTGTCTGTTACTTAGTCGGTGTTTCTTCGTGTTTCTTTATGTTCCTTACTTGGTCTGCCAGCCTCTGCTCTGTTTTGGGGGTGTTATTCCTCTCATTCCAGATGTTGACCAACCTTCTTCTATATCCTCTCTCCGTTGGGTTGCTTTCTGATGTAGCATCTCCATATTTCCTTATTTTCTTCTCTTGTCCATTTCTTCCTTTGGTTTGCTTCTGTAGCTCCAATCTCAGGCTGTTGGCCACTGTCGTTGTGGTGGTCAGTTGCTGGATGACGACCTCCAAGTACCTGACCGTCTTCCCCTTCAATTGGGTTGAATACCTGGCTGCCGGACGAAGCTCCTCTGTTGCCAGAGGTTCCATTTACGTCGTTGTCGTCTATTCTTTCATTTCGTAACATCATTGCTGAGTTTTGCTATTTAACCCATAGCTGGACCCTACCCCATCAGGTATAGGTACTCAAATTATGTTAAAGATCCTTTCCCAAGGAATCAACGCTGAGGAGAGCGGTCACCCACCCAAAGACTGACCAGCCCCAATGTTGCTTAACCAGTCCATTGACGACCTAACCCACTCTGCCACGGCGCCACATATTATTATTATTATTATTATTATTATATTATTATTATTATTATTATTATTATATATAAAAATTTCATTAATTAGGTTATAATAATAATAAAAGGAATTAATGAATATATATAAAATAATGATATGTTTAGAAATTCACTTTCATTCTTCATGGAATAATGGATAAAAACTATAAGAGCCCCTCTTTGCTCGCCATAACAAGTAAACGGCCTAGGGACCCGCACACCCTTAATCCGCCCCCTGATTATTCTATACATCAAATATGTAATCATTTCCATCGCCTTTTCTGCTACGCTAGGATAGCCAGTTTTATTTTACTTACTTGAAAACATTGTTCAGTTAATTAAGAACTTTACATTGAGGAATCCATTCAGGCCATGTTGATAAATTCGCTTCCTAACAAAGAGGATTTTCATAAAACCGAACTTTAGATCAAATAAACACCTCAATTAATTGTAAAAATAAACCTAAAACCATAACCGGGTTTTGGTACTGAATATACTTCATCATAGCACAAAGGCCGATTTATATTTTTATTTATTTTAATTTAGATAATTCTCTGTGAAAGACGAACTACTTGGTAAAAATGAAATCTAATGAATAGGCTGTTATAAATAAAAGTGTGTTCACAGAAAAAATTAACGATGTAGGCCATTAGTGACATGGTAAAAAGTCAGTGAAAGTTGGGAGAAACAAAAAATGGAGGTAATTTAAAATTTAAAAAAAATAATAACTAGTTTCGAGAGATAATTAACGACGAGAGAGAGAGAGAGAGAGAGAGAGAGAGAGAGAGAGAGAGAGAGAGAGAGAGAGAGAGAGAGATGGCAGTTTAAAAGGGGAGGGAAAAAAAAACCTGACTATACTCTAATTGAATATATTTAAGTAAAACCGAATAATATACGGAAGAAAAATTACGTGAAGACGTAGGAAAAAGTAGTTGAAATATTAACAAACGGAGATAGGACACAAGTAAAAACAAAATTTTAATTAGTGTTTTTAGGGTTCTAAATGGCATTACCATAAGGGTTATTAATTACCTGGATATATATCCAGGTAAAAGTATCGCTACTTTCAATTCAGAAATATTTTACACCTACAGAATATTCAATCGAATACCACCTTCATGTAATTGTTATACGTGGGCATTTCATTAAACCTTCGCTAACCGGCCCCCACCGCCCCCCCCCCCCCCCCTCTCTCTCTCTCTCTCTCTCTCTCTCTCTCTCTCTCTCGTCAAAATGGTGCTGCTCATATATCCTAGAATCAAAACGAATATCATTAAAACTGCATGACTGTTGTGCCAATGTATCACATAAGGTAAGCTTTAAAGTAAATTAGGTAAATAAACCTGGTTCCAAGGTCAAAAGGAGAGAGAGAGAGAGAGAGAGAGAGAGAGAGAGAGAGAGAGAGAGAGAGAGACTACAGTGTGTATTATACAGTTTACGCTTAATTCATAGCAGAGCAAACGCTCTTACACTAAATACACAAAGTAAATCTATCCGATGGTCGTGTTAACATCAGCACCCTTAAATGACATGTCTTGCATACCTCAGCTGACGTGTATGACGGCTTCATTATGAGTAATGTCTTACGTGACATGAAAGACGCTGGAAGGAGATAGATGAAGCAATACTACAGCTCCCCCTCCCCCACTAACCAAACACACACACACACACACAACCTACCTTAATGCTTCATTTGCGATGTTTTTCGGTTACGTGTCAGTTTGTATTCAAATGCTTATTTTTTTAGGATTACAACCACCACCACCAATCACTATATAAGCCATCAACATGCTTATATCTCTGCCCTTTTCATAAATACGTTTTATTTATTTATTTATTTATTTTTTTTTTTTTTGTGCTGTAAAAGCGAATCCACTTCCCTCCCGAAACGCCGTAAAATAGCTGAACTGTATTCGGTGTCTTCCCTCTTTTGTGTTAATTAAACAGTCTCTGCCTGCATGGTGCCTCTCTTTTTCCTCTCGGGTTTCGAAGTTAATTGGATCTTCGGAGTACTGTTATGTTTACCGAAGGGGAGAGAGAGAGAG
>NC_087204.1:15063366-15082601 GCF_015104395.2 Macrobrachium nipponense | reverse complement strand
GTTTTCAATTCTTTATCTCTCTCTCTCTCTCTCTCTCCTCTCTCTCACTCCTTGTCCGGCTTCCATGATTTTGATAACTTATTGAGATGACAAATAAGTATGATGTGATTTAGATAATTAATGAATAGGTGAATTTCATTTTTAAGGCCAAAATAATGAGATCTGGTATCTGGTATACATATATACATATATATATATATATATTATATATTATATATATATAATATATATATATATATGTATGTATGTATGTATACGTGTGTGTGTGTGGATATGTATAACATAATATATATATATATATATATATATATATATATAATATATATAATATATATGTGGTGTGTGTGTGTGTGTGTGTGTGTGTGTGTGTGTGTGTTACTTGAAAAATTTTGTGGGGGTTGTTGGGGTGTAGGGAGAAGTCCCACTAAAAACTGTTACAAAAATAACTCCTCGAACACTTACTTAACACTTTGAAGTACATACCAAGTCATTGAACACTTACAGAGCACCTTGATTAGTTTTCTCGCTATTCAAATGCCGTTGAAACACGTACGAAGACACACACACACACCCACATTATATATATATATATATATTATATATATATATATATATATATATATATATATATATATATATATATATATATATATATATATATATATATATAGAGGATACAGGAGCGCAGACATAAGAGGTTCAGGAGGTCCATTGATACTAAAGATGAAGGCCAAGATTTATTATAAAAACGTTTCGCACATTAACTTTGTGCATCTTCAGTCTGTAAAAGAGAAATGCATATATTAAAACTAAAAAAACAGGATTCACAATAGTATTCATTAAAAGTGCAATAAAATATAAATAGTTAAAAAGAGAAGAAGAAAACCACTGAGGTACCAACCGACTAGAATGGAAGGAAAGCAAGGAATGATTTTTGAGAGAGGCCAGGTCCAAGACGTTGAACTATGCCAGATGTAAGAGGTGAAGCCGAGGTGTTGTTATTCAATGGGGGAACCAGCCTTTTAATAATTAAAGATTCCAAGGTAGTTAGGTGGTCCGGGTCTTTAGTATAACCTATTATCGAAAAGTGCTGTTTTGATACATTCATTTTGCATTTGGTGGCATGATTCTTGATACTAGAAAATTCAGGATTACTAATTCTTTGACCTGTTCTATAGCTGAAACCCATATGGCTACAATATCTCATCTGCAGTAATCTTCGAGTCGATCCCACGTAAGTTGCAGGGCATCCTGCGCATTTGAATTTGTATACAACGTTGGATCTCATGAAGTCCTGCAGACGATCTTTGAAATTAATTTCAAAGATCGTCTGCAGGACTTCATGAGATCCAACGTTTGTATACAAATTCAAATGCGCAGGATGCCCTGCAACTTACGTGGGATCGACTCGAAGATTACTGCAGATGAGATATTGTAGCCATATGGGTTTCAGCTATAGAACAGGTCAAAAGAATTAGTAATCCTGAATTTTCTAGTATCAAGAATCATGCCACCAAATGCAAAATAAAATGAATGTCATCAAAACAGCACTTTCGATAATAGGTTATACTAAAGACCCGGACCACCTAACTACCTTGGAATCTTTAATTATTAAAAGGCTGGTTCCCCCATTGAATAACAACACCTCGGCTTCACCTCTACATCTGGCATAGTCAACGTCTTGGACCTGGCTCTCTCAAAAATCATTCCTTGCTTTCCTTCCATTCTAGTCGGTTGGTACCTCAGTGGTTCTTCTTCTCTTTTTAACTATTTATATTTTATTGCATTTAATGAATACTATTGTGAATCCTGTTTTTTAGTTTTTAATATATGCATTTCTCTTTTTACAGACTGAAGATGCACAAAGTAATGTGCGAACGTTTTTATAATAAATCTTGGCCTTCATCTTTAGTATCAATGGACCTCCTGAACCTCTTATATATATATATATATATATATATAATATATATATATATATATATATATATATATATATATATATATATATATATATATATATATATAATGTGGGTGTGTGTGTGTCTTCGTACGTGTTCAACGGCATTTGAATAGCAGAGAAACTAATCAAGGTGCTCTGTAAGTGTTCAATGACTTGGTATGTACTTCAAAGATAATAATAATAATAATAATAATACATATATTTAAATTTAAAATTTTAAAGCAATCTTTAAAGCTTTAAATTGAAAGATATGCACATTTACATTACTGCGGATTTTTTGTTTTCTTCATTTTTTAATATATAATAATATAATAATAATAATAATAATAATAATAATAATAATAATAATAATAATATAAAATAAAGTCACCTAACATGAACCTACAACTCTCAGATACTGTTTAATCTCTGGGTAAAAGTGTGCCATAGAAGCACTGAAGGCAGAAGTAAATTCTTAATCATCTTAAAGAATAAATAAGCAACATTCATAACAAAATCTCAATGGCTGAAAATTTATTTCCACTTCACCAGGTTCTTGAATAAGTACTAGATCGATTTCATCGTTGATTGTTATATGATACTATATATATATTATAATAATATATATATAATATATATATATAAATATATTATATAATAATATATAATATATATATATATATATTGTATGATTATATATATATATATTTCTATTATATATATTATATATATAATATAATATATATATCGATAGAATTAAGGGGGATTTAAGGGAATAAGGGGGAATTTTTAGGGATAGATAGATAGATAAAATGTCTGTGCGTGTATGTGTGTGCGTGCATGTGTGCATTGCTTTTGACATTTGAATAGTCAAAATAATAAAGCTTACATGTAAGTGAATCTGTACTCACAAGTCTATAGACGTCCTATTTTTTGAGATGTCGTGAAAAATGTTTTACAATAATCCTTAAGCCTCTGAGATTGTCTTCGAAATCAATGCAATGTCAATTCGTAACTCGTCATACCGGAATATCAATATAACATGACGATGAAATCGATCTAGTACTTATTCAAGAACCTGGTGAAGTGGAAATAAATTTTCAGCCATTGAGATTTTGTTAGGAATGTTGCTTATTTATTCTTTAAGATGATTAAGAATTTACTTCTGCCTTCAGTGCTTCTATGGCACACTTTTACCCAGAGATTAAACAGTATCTGAGAGTTGTAGGTTCATGTTTAGGTGACTTTATTTTTATTATTATTATTATTATTATTATTATTATTTAATATTATTATTATTATTATTATTATTATTATTATTAAAAAATGAAGAACAAATCCGCAGTAATGTAAATGTGCATATCTTTCATTTAAAGCTTTAAAGATTGCTTTAAAATTTTAAATTTAAATATATTTGTTTTAAATTTTAATTATTATTATGTGCTCTATCACAGTCCTCCAATTCGACTGGGTGGTATTTATAGTGTGGGGTTCCGGGTTGCATCCTGCCTCCTTAGGAGTCCATCACTTTTCTTACTATGTGTGCCGTTTTCTAGGATCACACTCTTCCATGAGGGCCCGACTACTTCAGCCTCTAGTTTTTTTCTAGATTCCTTTTCAGGGATCTTGGGGATCGTGCCTAGTGCTCCTATGATTATGGGTACGATTTCCACTGGCATATCCCATATCCTTCTTATTTCTATTTCAGATCTTGCAATTACTTATCCATTTTTTCCCTCTCTTTCTCTTCAACTGGTGTTGTCCCATGGTTATTGCGACATCAATGAGTGATACTTTCTTCTTGACTTTGTCAATCAACGTCACGTCTGGTCTGTTTACACGTATCACCCTATCCGTCCTGATACCACAGTCCCAGAGGATCTTTGCCTGATCGTTTTCTTTATCACTCCCTCAGGTTGGTGCTCGTACCACTTACTACTGCAAGGTAGCTGATGTTTCTTGCACGCTCCAGTGGAGGGCTTTTGCCACTGAATCATGCCTCTTTTTTGTACTGGTTCTGTGCAAGTGCCGGGCATTCGCTTGCTATGTGGTTTTATGGTTTCATTTTTCGTATTGCACTTCCTACATATGGGAGAGATGTTATTTCCATCTATCGTTCTTTGAACATATCTGGTTCTTAGGGCCTCATCTTGTGCCGCTGTTATCATTCCTTCAGTTTCCTTCTTTAGCTCTCCCCTCTGTAGCCATTGCCAATTGTCATCGCTGGGCTAGTTCTTTAGTCTGTCTCATGTATTGTCCGTGCATTGGTTTGTTGTGCAAATCCTCTGTTCTGTCTGTCATTCTCCTTGTCTCTGTATATTTCTGGGTCTTCGTCTACTTTTATTAGTCCTTCTTCCCATGCACTCTTTAGCACTCGTCTTCACTGGTTTTTAGATATTGTCCCAGTGCTCTGTTCTCGGTGTGACGCAGTCCTCTATACTTAGTAGTCCTCTCCCTCCTTCCTTTCGTGTTATGTATAGTCTGTCCGTATTTGCTCTTGGGTGTAGTGCTTTGTGTATTGTCATATGTTTCCTGGTTTTTCTGATCTATGCTGCGGAGTTCTGCCTTCGTCCATTCCACTATTCCTGCGCTGTATCTGATTACTGGCACTGCCCATGTGTTTATGGATTTTATCATATTTCCGGCGTTGAGTTTTGACTTGAGTATCGCCTTGAGTCTCTGCATGTATTCTTTCCTGATCGTGTCCTTCTTTCTCTTGGTGTTTTATATCCCCTCCTTCCATTATTCCCAGGTATTTGTCTTCTGGCTTCTTCTATGTGTTTGATGTTGCTCCCATCTGGTAGCTTTATCCCTTCAGTTCTCGTTACTTTGCCTTTTTGTATGTTGACTAAGGCGCATTTTTTCTATTCCAAACTCCATCCTGATGTCCCAGATACAATCCTTACAGTTTGGATTAGGGTATCTATTTCCATGATGCTCTTACCATACAGCTTGATGTCGTCCATGAACATCAGATGGTTGATTCTGTTGCCTCTTTTCTTGAGTTGGTAGCCGGCATCCATCTTCTGTAGTACTTTTGTCATGGGAATCATGGCTACTACGAAGAGTAGTGGGGACAGTGAGTCGCCCTGGAAGATCCCTCTCCTGATATTAACCTCTGCTAGTCTTATTCCAGAGCTTGTAAGTATTGTATTCCAGTTGCTCATTGTATTTTTGCGGAAGCTGATGGTGTTTTCCCTTGCCCCATGCCCATAATGTTTTTGAGGCATTTCTATTAGGCCATGTGTGTGGTATCATGTCGAAGGCTTTCTTATAGTCTATCCATGCCATGCTTAGGTGGTTTTCCTTCTCCTACTGTTCTTCATTACCATTTTGTCTATCAGGAGCTGCTCTTTTGTGCCCCTACACTTCCTTCTGCAGCCCTTTTGTTGTTGGATGGTGTTTTTGTCTCCTCTAGGTAATTGTATAGCCTTTCACTGATGATACCTGTTAGTAACTTCCACATTATTGGTAGGCAGGTGATAGGCCTGTAGTTACTGGCTATATTTCTCTTACTCTTGTCTTTTTGTACTAAGGATGTTCTTCCTGTGGTCATCCATTTGGGTACATGGTGATTTGAGATACAATGCTGGAGTTGTTCTGCTATTCGTGGGTGTAGGGCCTTGAAGTTTTTGAGCCAGTATCCATGGACTTCATCGGGACCTGGGGCTTTCCAGTTTGGCATTTTCTTTAGTTGGTGTCTGACTGTGTCTGTCGTGATCTCTGTGAATGTTTGTTTTATCCTCCCTGTTTCTTCTTCCTTGACTTCCTGGAGCCATGTTGCATGTTTGTTGTGTGATACCGTATTACTCCATATGTTTTCCCAGTCTCTTACTTGGTTCGGCTTCAGGAATTTCTGGTCGGTTGTCTTCCCCTCTTAGTTGGCTGTATAGTCTTTTCTGGTTGGTTCCGAATAGTTTGTTCTGTTGGTATCCCTTATTCTGTTCATGTACCGTTGGATCTTATGTGCCTTAACCTTAAGCCTCTGTTTTACATCTTCTATTGTGTTGTTTAGTCCCCTATCTTGTACTTTGTATTTCTCGTTGAGTTCCTCCATTGTTTTCTTGCTTCTTAGCCTTTTTTCCGCCATCTCTTTCAGTTTACTCAAGTCAGATCTCATCACCATGATTTGCTTTTCCAGGCGCCTTTTTCCAAGGAGGTTGCTGTTTTGGTTCGTTGGGTTGGGTTGTGCTGGTGGTGTTGGTGTTCGAATCCCATCAGTTCTGCTACTAATCTTGCTCTGCATATACCAAGTTATTTGTTTCTGTGATACTGGTAGGTTGTTTCTTCGTGTGTCGTTGTTTGGCCTACCTCATCCTCCCTGTCGTCTTCTGTGGCATCGTCTCTCAGTTCGTCTTCGTGTAATTCGTTGTGCTGTGACATTTCCCTTTCCAGTTCTCTTTCTGTTGGGGAGAGCCAGTTGTTTTTCTTTATGTTCCTTACTTGGTCTGCAGCCTCTGCTCTGTTTGGGGGGGTGTGATTCCTCTCATTCCAGATGTTGACCAATCTTCTTCTATATCCTCTCTCCGTCGGGTTGCTTCTGATGTAGCATCACCATATTTCCTTATTTTCTTCTCTTGTCCATTTCTTCATTTTTGCTTCTGTAGCTCCAATCTCAGGCTGTTGATTACTTTCGTTGTGGTGATCAGTTGTGGATGACGACCTCCAAGTACCTGACCGTCTTCCCCTTCAATTGGGTTGAATGCCGGACGAAGCTCCTCTGTTGCCAGGTTCCATTTACGTCGTTGTCGTTTATTCCTTCATTTCTTTCCATCATTGCTGAGTTTTGCTATTTAACCCATAGCTGGACCCTACCCCATCAGGGATAGGTACTCATTTACAGCTGAGTAGACTGAGGAAATTATGGTTAAGATCCTTTCCCAAGGAATCAACGCCGAGGAGAGCGGTAACCCATCCAACGACTGACCAGCCCCAATGTTGCTTAACTTGACTTAAGTCCATTGAGGACCTAACCCACTCCTCCACGGCGCCACATTATTATTATTATTTTTATTATTTATTTATTTATTATTATTATTATTATTATTATTATTATTATTATTATTATTATTATTATTATTATTATTATATTATTATAGTAGTAGTAATGAAAGAAAGCATTTTTTTTATAGTCATACCGACTTATATATATAACTTATAATTTAAAGAAAGGGAGCTGAGTAAGTGTCAAAATAAACCAAGAAACAAATCACTGAATATTGAAGCTCTTCAGACAAATATAGACTGAGGGATCTCAGACAGAAGACCAGGCAGGCCATTTCGATACGCGCAAGCATGCCTGTCCTTTAAGCTCTTAATGCTTAGGATTTCCTCGGCGTACATGTCACTGAAATCCCACGAAATTCCCTGGACCTTGAACACTTTTTTTCCCCTTCTTGCCAGTTAAGTTAAGCGAATTTTATTAAACGTGATCGTTTCTATCAAAATATAGACATTCATTTTATATTACGATATCAGAAAAGACTCCACGATATGAACATTTCGGGCCAAAGAAAAGACAGAGCATTTTCCGTAAGGTTAATAAGAGAAATGTTCCGAATTCTGACATATGTGACCCTGTTCCAGCGTAGAATCAATTCAGGGACGAAGAATTTCTTTTCTGACTTTTGAATCAAATGGGAAATTCCGATGACAAGGAGGAGACTTAACGATATTCATTATATGTTACAATGTGACGCATTTTGATAACCAAACATAGAATATTACCTTTGCAACGGTTTAATTGTTTTTATCTCTCTCTCTCTCTCTCTTCTCTCTCCCTACTATCTATCTCCTCTCTCTATCTCTCTCTCTCTCTCTCAACTTTGAATTTTAGTCATTACAGCTTCATCTACTTCAGCACGCTTCAGATAATTAATACGTGCTAAAATCTACAGTCAAATAGAGCGTTGTTTCACCAACGAAAATTAAAATAAATACGTTATATTTTTTTTAATCATTGTTCAGCACTGTCTATCATGCACATTATTCATTTTGTACATATTCATTCTAGCAAATAAATCATAAATATCTTATCCTAAAATTCCTGTCTTTAACTCAACACGAAACATCTTTTTAGGTTTCTACACCCACCCCCACCAACAACAACAACAAAGTAGCTTGCAGGCTTACTCCCCGAGTAAGCGAAAAAGAAAGAAAAATAACAGCCAACAGATTGTTGAGAAATTAAAGTAAAAGTGTAATAAACGAAGAGAAATCAAAGGCAAAGGTATCGTTTAATGAAGTACTTTCCCCTTGCACGTTAGAGCACCATATTGTGCTAATGGCTTGAGATATGAACAGGGTAGAATTGATAGCAACCAATATCTATGGTTAATGGATCATGGAATTGAAGTAGCAAAATGCAAGGTGAGAGAGGGTTGACATCATACAAAACTGATGGCGTGAGGCAAAGTTTAAAAATGAGAGAGATTCGTGAAGGTAGGAGAAGCGAGGACACGAAGAAGTGAAAAAGAAAGAATGGGATGTAATAAAAGGCGTGGTGGAAATTTAAATATATGGAACATTTACTGGGGCAGGTATGTAATGAATAAATTAAATATACTATACAGTATATATGGAAAAAGAAACCCACAAGATTATTGTGTATAACTTGTTTACTTATAAGTAGTTACATAGTATTTTTGTTAACGAAAATACTATATAAATACTTACAAGTAAACAAGTTATACGCAATAATCTTGTGGGTTTCTTTTTCCATCTTCAGACAAAAAAACTGAAAGAAGTTTTCATATAGCATATATCTTACGCCAATGCACAACGAGAGGATTGTATATCCCGCGATTAGAAATTCATTTTCGATATGCTGTTATTCGGATCCCACAATAAGTAGTAGGTCCCGTCGCTAAGAAACCAATTGGTTCCTAGCCACGTGAATAAAAATCTTGTCTCGGGCCAGCCCTTGGAGCTCTGTTAATCAGCTCAGTGGTCTGGTTAAACTAAGATATAGTTAAACTTTGCTTCTTTTCGGTAATGAAGATAAGGTCTGTAATATGAATGTTAGTTATACGAATGATATTAATAATAGTGATAATTTGCATGATGTTGATGGTACGGACCAAGATTTATCTAGATCTCGGTACGAACAATAACAACAGAAAGGGACAGAATTTATTTATAGTGATGAAATTCATCGTTTCGTCAAGAGCATATTCATCATTTATACACTGCACACATCAAGGCCAAATGTCCTCAGATTGCGGAAGCCGAAGACTCATTTGAATAACAGAGGACGTCATGTCATTGCCGCTAAGCCGCTGCGGGAGGAACGTAAACAGATGCAGATGTTACTTTCCGTGTAATGTCGTCAGAAAAGAGCAAAGTTGTGGTTTCTTAAACCTTTTAGTGATAGACGACACTTCCTCTTTCTTTTATTGTAATTACTGGAATTATATGAAATTTCTCTATCGTATATATCCTTTAGAAGATCTATTACATTTTTGCTGCCGCAGTAAAACAAACAAATATTTCAAACAAAACAAAACATGAAAAAAAGCATAACTTGAAATTCATGGGATATGATTTACGCAAATGAAATAGAATTTTTAACACTCGGGGGAGAAATAGTAACCAGTTCCGCGCCTGTTGATTCATATATTCTAGGTTTTCAAAAATCTAGATACATATAATTGCAATTATTATCAAAAATTTCCCCACGGACATGTTTAAGATAGAAACCGAATGATGTTTTAATTCTTCAGAACTGGAGAGGGAGA
The DNA here is from genome assembly GCF_015104395.2 of Macrobrachium nipponense. Classification (NCBI taxonomy): domain Eukaryota; kingdom Metazoa; phylum Arthropoda; class Malacostraca; order Decapoda; family Palaemonidae; genus Macrobrachium; species Macrobrachium nipponense. Next base: position 15,072,926 of record NC_087204.1, on the reverse strand, counting down.
GTGCAGGGAACTATAAAAGCAGAATATTGATAAGGAAGATTTGCGAAACTGGCAGGGGCTGTTGATGTAGAGAATGAAAGCACAAACTTCATTAAAAAAAAGACAGAGAGAGAAACTGACGTCCTCTCCTCAGAAATGGCTATGATGGCTCAACGTCAAAGCCAATCGAGGGACGCTGTCCTCCTGACGGCGCTCTTCACCAAGTGGGTCTTCCGCTGAGAGGAATTCCAATTTGAGGGTGGGCTGTCCAGCGGACAGCAAATATCAGGAATAATCTCTCTCTCTCTCTCTCTCTCTCTCTCTCTCTCTCTCTCTCTCTCTCTCTCTGTCTCAATTCCTGCTCGCGTTACAATCAAATGCTGTTTTCTCCCTACTAATGAAACTCTCTCTCTCTCTCTCTCTCTCTCTCTCTCTCTCTCTCTCTCTCTCTCTCTTCATATTGCAGTAGGTAAACATTTATCATTTCTGGATTAAACAGCAACCAGTAAGGTGGCGTTTATTCTCGCCCTCTGGACTCTTGCTTGGATAAAAAAGATTTACGTGCATTAGAAATTGAGGTTTATTCTTTGTTTTTCCGTACGGGGGGCAGGGGGGCTGATTCCCCTTTTGAATTCCTTAGACTTCCAGCAAATTTGCTTTTCGAACTGGGGTTCCAGCTTAGCTAATATAATGAAAAGAAAGATAAATATTGTCAAGCTCCAGGAATGCTTCCTCCCTTTCTGGAATGGCATAAAGGGAAGAGCCACACGAAGCGTGCAACCTCACAAGTTCCCCCTCAAATATACGTAAAAGATGGGCTCACAAGCTGTCAGATAAAAAAGGAAGGCATATGTGGCGGAGGTTACCTTCAGAAAATAATCACTGAGCGGAATCCTGAAGATAGTGTATTTGGTTATTGTCAGTGGATTTCCATCCAGTGACTTTGAACTGAAGAAAAACTAAGGATGGTATATTTCAACTATATGAATCGTACACATGGAGAACGTAAGAAAGTGAGTGTTCGTATGTGTGTGTGTATGCATGCAGTTTTCCTCTTCATATGTCTTCCCGATGATACTACTGTCAGCTTCTATGTGACTAGAAAGTTTCCTTATAATTTTAAAAGAAACCGCCAATAGAAATCTCTCTTATTAGAGACAATAAAGCACTGGAGCATGAATTGTCGAAAGGTTGCGAATTACAGGCACCCATGAAATAGATTGATCAGTTTAGTGTACAAAATTACAAGGTCACTAGTTCAATAATGATTCTTTAGGAATACCAGTTGGAATACTAGTCAACATCAGAATTACCGAGAAATATGACAGGCAGCTACCGTTGAAACCAGAGTAGTTATTTTGTTTTGAGATGATGAAGATCGTTCTATTAAATATATATATATATATATATATATATATATATATATATATATATATATATATATATATATATATATATATACATATATTTATATATATATATATATATATATATATATATATATATATATATATATATATATATATATATATAATATATATATATATACCCTTTATAGAAGACAGCCATAAACACATTGGTACCCACTTCATTGCTCTCCATACTTCAGTAACTAATCTTAAAAATGTTTTCATTCAAGCGTCTGATGACAAAGTTATCCTGACACATTTCCAGAATTTATCCGTCATTTTAGGGCATCAAGCACGGAAGAGTAAGAGAGATAGAGAAGGAAAGAGAGGAAAAACGATTTAGGTCTGATGCTGATAAGATGAAGAGAGAGGAGGGTTGTCTCACACGAATTCAAGGAGGAAAAATGAGCGATTTGCAGATGAGGAAATTATAGTGGACAGATTGGACCTTGATGAATTGAAGTGAGGGAGAAATGTGTTTGGCTGGAAAGCAGGGATATGAGAAGGGGGAGAGTATATTAGATGTAAAAATAGACATTTGATGATAATAACCATACACACAACTATACGTGTGAGCATTTATAACGAAAGATAAAAATTTCTTTCATCACTGAAGCGATATTTGAAGTCATAAAGACTAAAACGCAGAGATATATGCGACTTGATTTTCTATTATTGTATTTAGTAAACGCCATAAATAACAATGTGAAACTCAAGCTACTTACAAAGACAGCCCTTATGGTAGATGAATCGTAGATCTCAAAAATAGAGCTTCTGAACGCTATGCTACTTCAATTTCACAGAGGTGATGCGAGCAGTCTCACTAAGTTAACGGTACTGTTATGGAACATATGTCATTCGCTCGCTTAGTCTTCCTGGTTTTCGAAATAGTTTCTCTTTATTAAATTCACTCCAGATTTTATAAACAGTAATTAAATCTCAATACGTATATATATATATATATATATATATATATATATATATATATATATATATATATCTATCTATCTAATAAAAGGAGCCCATAAAACGATAAAATTCTGAAAGTAAGTACTATATTTCAGAGCCCTACCTGAAGAGAGTGAGATAGCAGTCTCTAAAATAAATAGTACTTACCGTCTATATTTTGGCTTCTTCATGAACTCCTTTTATTAGATGGAATTCTGTTGTAACAGAGCATTTATACCAGTCATATATTTATATATATATTATATATGTATATATATATATATATATATATATATATATATATATATATATATATATATGTATATATATATATATATATATATATATATATATATATATATATATATATATATATATATATATATATATATATTATAATTTTCTACAAGAAACGATGGATATTAGCATTTGAAATTCAATTTGTCTTGTGTAGATTGAGATGGATTTATAAAAAAAATTTATAAATTAAATCTCCCACGACGATTTTTGTGTAATCAGTTCAAAAGACCAATTTATATACAAAGAATGATTTAAAATCTCGTCTTGCAAAGTGGCAATCTAATTATATAGCACGGCTTCTCTGTAATTTGTTTATATATATATATAGTATATATGTATATATATATATATATATATATATATATATATATATATATATATATATATATATATATGTATATATATACGAATGAAATACAGTTGGAAAGAAGGTTACAGGATAAACAGAAATAAATTCTACTCGTATTACATTTAGTTTATAAACTGTATATAAGGGCGGAATTCATTTCCAGAGATGCCTTTCACTTTTAGGGCAAATTTGCACATCAAAGAGATAACTTTTTGACAGAGATGTGCTTCAGCCATCAGTGGATTGAAAGCGGTGTCGGTTTACCATCTGTTTTTTACCTGTGAATTACGTGGCAATATTTAGTTAGTGGGAAGCAATGCGTGTTCGTTAGAAAGATGAAAGCAACATACATCGCTGCAGTTTTTACCTACATTGCGCACTCGTGATATATAATATATATATATATATATATATATATATATATATATATATATATATATATATATATACTATATATATATATATATATATATATATATATACATACATATATATATCATATTATATATAATTATAATATATACATATAAATACTATAAATATATTAATATATATATTTAATATATACACATATAAATACATTATACATATATATATATATATATATATATATATATATATATATATATATATATATATATATATATATATATATATATATATATTATATATATACATATATACATATATATATATATATATATATATATATATATATATATATATATATTATATATATATATATATATATAAAGAAGAGAGAGAGAGATACTTCTGAATATCACGAAAAAATGTCACACCATTTAGAGAAGAAAAATATATTTCAGGTTTCTCCATACGTCGAGAAGTTGTTAATTCCACCTAATTTGCATTGAATTATTCCACTGGACACTAAAAGTTAAATCGTTTTACGAACTCTGAAAAAAAAAACAGCGACTATGTCTTGTTATTTTTATTTATTTTTTTATTGCTGACGAGAGGAACTCGCTGACAGATATTTTTTCACTTGCATTTGTCGTTTTCAGTAGCCTAACGCCCTCTGTTATGCCATGTCCAAGTCGCTCTTTCTGTCGAGAAGGAATGATGTTCACGACACTTCCAGTCGCCATAGATTCTTGAGGATCGCTGAAGACACTTCCAGTCCCCCATAGATTCTGGAGGATCGCTGGATCCTCCTCAACCAACGGGCGCAGACCGGAGACGCAGATTACGAAAGGGAAATTTATTGCCTTTTTCCAGCTGTTGGATTCGTCCAGTCTCTGAAAGGGATTCTGTCGTCCACATGTCGTTACTTTCCTTTCATTTGATGTTCGCTTTTTATTTTATTTTTTTTTAGTCTCTGTTACGACAAAAAAGAACACTCATTTTCATAAGAAGTCCTGTTTCCCAACATATATAACAAAGAATGAAAGCGTCGTGGACGTTATCAGCATGATGATGTCTCTGTTATTATTATTATTATTATTATTATTATTATTATTATTATTATTATTATTATTATTATTATTATTATTATTATGTATACTACATGTATACTGTTCCACTTGTTATTATTTAGCCATTTTTGTCTAAGTTTAGTATATATGGCTGAATATTTATTTCGGGGATAATTTTTTTTTCTTTTGTAGATTACTTTTTTTAAAAGGAACTATCTTTCTAATATTATCGTTAAACATCTAACGTGAAGGGGGAGTTCACTCGGCAAGTCTTTCTGTATCCGATCTTCAGCTTTCAAATTTCTTCTCCTCAGCTCCATATCTTAGGCAAAAATTATGACATAGTCAGTTTACCAAACTACTCTCAGCCTACTTTTAACTGCTACATTTGCTGAAACTCACCAGTGCGAATCTACTACTTCCTTTCTCCCACCATCTGTATATATATATATACATTCACTGTTCCTTCTTCTTGGCCCTGTAGGGGAGCTATTGCCGTCAGTGCACTGCTTGGGGTGCACTGCAGGCATTAATGAAGGCATTTTACAGCGCCCCTTCCGCCCCTAGCTGCAACGCCTTTCATTCCTTTTACTGTACCTCCGTTTATATTATCTCTCTTCCATCTTGCTGTCCACCCTCTCCTAACATTTGTTTCATAGCGCAACTGATTTGAGGTTTTCATCCTTTTACGTCTTTTAGATCGCTTACTCCCAGTTTTCATTTCAGCCCTGAACGACCTCATAGGTCCCAGCGCTTGGCCTTCGGCCTAAGCTCTATATTCCTTTCCTTACATTGATTCCTTTCCTTTCATTCCCTTATTCTTGGCTTTGTTTTCCCATTATCTTATTTTGATAACAATCTTCCTTTTAATTTTTTCTCGAACTCGTGTCAGCGGCTTCTTTGTTAACTGTCACAAATGAACTCTGAATCCTATGCTGATATGAACAACTTCAATCACTATCGAAGGGCCTTTTCTTATACTGCAACTTTATACAGATATCTTCACCATAGATCTCTTCACCACCTCCTTACCACTCCATCTTTATAAATGCTAAAGTCCCTCTTCACCACATTTCGTTATGTCCTTGAAACTATACAAGCGAAGACGTATTCGGTAAATGCAGTTTTCTTAAAACCTGGTACCCCAGGATGTCATTAAATGCCCCTGCCAAAAATGCAGATTGTTTTAATGGCTTTCTAAGTCTTGTGTGCTAATCTGCATATTTCGTAACTCTATACTCCACCATTTTCTAGGTGGATTACCGGTAACTTTTTTTTACAAAAGACTTAACAAGGTATGAAAGTCACCCGAAGAAAGCTATTTGTTGAAAGGTACCCCAATGGGAAACTTAAAAAAAAAAATCTTTAAAAAATCAGGAGAGAGAGAGAGAGAGAGAGAGAGAGAGAGAGAGAGAGAGAGAGAGAGAGAGAGCAAAATATTTGTTTAGAGAAACAGCAGGTAACCGTAGGTTACATATTTTAATATATCCTATATAGCTTCTGATGTAAATTGGTATAATTTACAAACTATTGAAATATAAAGATTAACTAACGAGCGAATGGGTGAAAACAGTAGGAAATTAAATTTTCTTTTGTATTTTTTCTTTTATATTTTTACACCGCTTACAAATAATCACATAAAGAAAGAAATCGCTTTTAAAAAGTACAAGTTTTAAAATGAATAATAACTTTATGAAGTACCAAAAACTGTTTTTATTTTATTCGTAACATGAAATGACAATTTTAAAATCACTTTACGTACCGATATATATATATATATATATATATATATATATATATATATTATATATATATATATATATATATATATATATGCTGGAACTTGATTGAAGTATAAGGGAAGGTAGTGTCTAACCTACTATAGTAGTATCTCCACTACATGCCACAACACCGAGGAAGAAAGCATTCACGATGTATTGTATTTCTGAGTTTCTCAACCATAATTTTCAGATGGTTTATGTTTACTTGAAACTATGAATTTTATGAAAGTTCTTAACTATATAGACAAGAAGAGCTTTGAACCCACCTCCTCTCTCCGGCAGAACACATAGCTGTATAATTAAATCACACGTAGAAAATAATTTCCAACCATGCATTTTACTTACAGAGCTCAGAGAAGCAATGACTTTAGTGATAAAGTTGGCAACTATTATTCACACTAAAGGAGAAAATCTAGCAATGAAAATCGAGCGAAGGCATACTTCTCAGATTAGAAATAAAATGTATGTTCATATGTTATGAAAATGACACTGCCATCGACGATATATAGTGCTTAAAATCGTATATCTTGGCGACAGTCGATGTGTTCTTGTTCTTAAAATTAAAGTAGACGTCTCAATAAAGCGAAGAATAGCTAAAATAAAAGGGTCGCCACAAAAGACGGAGCGTGAAACCAGGAAAACGCCGTGTGAAAGATCTGTCCGACTGAGGAAGACTCTGGCCAGTTGGATGACCAGACCTTCTCCTCTTCATCTTCCTCTTGGCATACAAAGCGGGCATCAGCTGGGACTGTTTCCCTTTCATTGATATTCGAGTGGCAATTCGCACACAATGGGTCCACTTCGCAAGATTCTACTCGCCTCGTTTTCCATTTCCCTTTTATTTAATTTTTAATTTTTTTTAGTTGCAAATAGTTCTCACCCTGGGTTTTTTCTCGAATGTGGTCGTAAAGAGAAACAATATACGAACACTCGAATGACGGAGCCAATCTGGTATATATACGTTGCTGAAATATGCAATTGCATGAAAGAAACAGCATTGTTGATGCAGTGTCAGTTAGACAAGAGAGTTTCGCTATATAGAAATCGTATAAGAAAGGATTAATTCATAGTTATTAATTTCAAGTGAAATTTTGGGTTTAGCAAAGTTAAGGTAATATTACATGTTATATCTCTCTTACCATCTTTAAACATCGATAAATACGATATTCAAGTCCTAACGATAGATAATCGCCAGTGATCATTAACTTCTCTACATATCATCTTGACTTGAACCGTTGGCCAAATGCAAATTTACACGATGATTTACATGAAGGAATAAAAATTTTAAGAAAAAATCAAGTTTCACAGACACAGAAACAGACCTAACATTGATAAATAGACTGATAAGCATAAGAATTATATTAATATACAACACATTCATGCAGTGGCAAATAGATAAAGAGACTGATAAACATAAGAATTATGTTAATATACAACGCTTTTATGTAGTGGCGCCTGTTTCGTTAATATTTTCATATTCAAGTGGCCAGAATAAAGATATTTTGCTGCTGGAAAAGCTTTGCAAAATTCATGAAGTGAAGATATCGCATGTTTATTGCTGCTTTTTCTCGTATATAGTCGTGTTATCTGTTTTAAGACATTGGTTGTGAGATGATAAATTCATCTTGTTACAAAATATAGCAGCATGATATGCCTTCTTGAGCACCGAGGTAGCAGATATGAAGACGCCTCAGATTCCAAGAGCCGGAACTGTCTTTGGCATGGAAAGGAGGAATGCCTGGTTGGCATCTTCATCTTTGCTCACCTCATGTGGGGCTCCTGAGTCTGACACATTGCTTATGGAGCAATTTCTTCGAGAGACGGGAATTTCGTCGTGTGTTGCCTGGTGCCGAAAGGAATTCTGAGATCAGTTAGAAATTCCAGATTTACGAAAGGGATCAGAACGTCTTCGTCGTTGGTGTTGATAAAAGGTTATTTTTTAAGCTACCTGAATTATGCCTTTGTGTATGGAATTGGCTACTACTATGAGATTCAGGGTCTCTGTAACACGGTTTTTTGGACTTTGCTCCTTGTCAAAGCATCGGATGTAGCTGAAAGTTGACATATGTATATTTTACAACCACACACAAATTTTGTCAGCATTATCAATAACCTAAACCCGATAGTTTTGATTTTTATAGAGTAAAAATGAACTAGCCGACGCCATGGCCAATGATTACGAGCCAAGAGTCGAAAAACATTCATTACGTAAGCAAGGTAAACAAACACATTTTGACTAAATGTTGCCCTCCCCATCCACCAGACAGAAATGCCATCGGCTCTGAAACACCAAAGACTTTATGAATGGCGGAACGATACATAGATCAGTGCTAGCGTAGTAATACTACTGTAGCAGTAGTGCCGCAACAGTATAGCAGTAATTTACATGAATTAAACGTTTAGACCAACTGCTGGGATCCTTGAGGATCATTTAGCACTTCTTACAACTACTCGAGAATTAGTTTTTATAGCCAGAAGTTAAATTTTCTAATCCAACAATGCCCATGGTAATCTTCAGTGTTATCCTGAATTATAACGAGGCGAAAGTGGGTGGAGCCTCATGAAGTCACCATTCTGACGATAATAATTGGTGAAGGTTTAAAGCCAGTATACGGTACCGGCTATTTTTTTTTCAGTGAATAGGTAGTTAGCCAATAAATAAAAATTGCTTGACATTGGATATAGCAGTTATCAAATCAAGCTTGTCTACGATGTTTTTGGTAATTACCAACTATTCCCTACATCTTGTCAATCTGATTGTGACCTATAAAGTAGACTGTAATTTCTTAGGAAACTTATTTTGGGAGTTAGACTAATAATCGAAGTGTTTTTGTATTTATTAACATATTTTGTTGGTTTGTTCATTATGACAAATTTAAATACTGCTTTGCTTGTATTTAAATTTGTATGTCATTGTTGCCAGAGGTTTAGCCTTCGTTACGCATAGCCAATCATCCATCGAGAAAGAGGGAAGAAATGATGTCATAAGTTACGTAACGAGTGCGTTCGAAACCTTTTCTCTGAGTAAGTTGGCCCGTCTTCAAAAAAGGTCACTTTTACATTATAAGTACCAAATTTATTCAACCTACGTAGTGCAGAATACACTCAAAATTTATGTGTTGATATAATATGTATTCTGAATAAGCGTTATATTTATGAAATGCATAGATAAAAAGTTATTGCGAAAAAACCGTGTTACAGAGGCCCTGAATGTATTAGTAGGCTGTTTTCCTTGCTTACTACTTTGTTGTTGTTGTTGTTCTTGCTGCTGTTGTTCTCGTTAGGAGGGAGTGTAGGAAAGCCCTATGGAAAAGTCTGAATAGATATTTCGAGTTAAGTTAAAGATACAATAATTCTG
>NC_087204.1:15050866-15058366 GCF_015104395.2 Macrobrachium nipponense | reverse complement strand
ATCACATGAGTCAATAAAATGGGAAAGTAAATCCACAGTAGTATATCTGTTTGATTTTTTTTTAAATATATGAAGCAGAAAGCTTTCGATGACCTGCCCACAGTCCTGACACTATAATTACAAGAAGTGGGTACATAAAAGCTTTGGTTTTGACTTATGTTTACAAATTTCTTATGTAGCCACTTTTGTAATTATAATCATAAGAAATGAAATATATATTTTATATCCTCTGAAAACATGAAAGAAAGACCCAGCTGACCAAGACAAAGAACGCCTCAACCAGGAAGTGCATTATTTTGTCCTTCAAGTTCCAAAGAGAGCAGGTGACTCCTCTATTCAGGCGTTCCTTTGATGTCCTTCTCAGAAGACAACCTCTGCCTTCTCCAGAATTTCACCTTCTCAAATGGTTTTGTTTTCCCCGAGCTATACTCTGCTTACATTTCAGTTTATCATGCTATATTTTGCATATAATTTAAATAGTTTATTACGGTAAATGGGATGGCTGCATCATCTGAATTAATTTTATATTGAATTTCTCAGTTTTCCTTACTAGGGAAAATCGAGAAGACTCAATATAAAATCAACTCAAATGATGCAGCTATCCTGTTCACCAGGACTTGTTTTAATTATAAAATTAACTCAAATGATGCAGCTATCCTGTTCACCAGGACTTGTTTATGATGCAGCTATCCTGTTGACCAGGAATTGTTTATAAAATCAACTCAAATGATACAGCTATCCTGTTCACCAGGAATTGTTTCACAGAGGTCTACTCCCTTCTTATAAATAAATTTGTCAGAATCGTGTAAAATTATCGCGCACTTTCGATCATGATGCGCAAATTGAAGGATTCCAATCGGAAACATCTTCGTAAATTACGATACACGTTTCACATTACTTATTATTTTGCCTATTGTTGATACTGTTTAACGCACCTTTGTCTCAAGCTGAGAAGATTCCAGATACCTTATTTTTATGTGAGCTTGTACTCTGATATAAGGTGCAGGAACTTACCAACAGATTTACAAACATACATAATTGTATCTGAATGCATCTAGAAAAAGGAACATACTTATTAACAGACGTACAAACACTGACATAAACATACCTATTCTGAATGCATCTAGAAAAAGGAACATACTTATTAACAGACGTACAAACATACATAAACTATATCTGAATGCATCTAGAAAAAGGATCTAACCTACTAAAGGACGTACAAACATACATAAACTATATCTGAATGCATCTAGAAAAAGGAACATGCTTATTAACAGACGTACAAACATACATAAACTATCTCTGAATGCATCTAGAAAAAGGAAAATGCTTATTAACAGACGTACAAACATACATAAACTATCTCTGAATACATCTAGAAAAAGTATGCGCCAATAAACCGCGCATTCCCCCGAGAATTGTGAAGGCCAAAAGTATTGCATTTTTTAAGCCAGTGTATTGCAAAGAGGATTTAGACGGAACAAACGGATACGGAATAAATACGCGGATTATGCCATTATCTGGGTCTATTTCGTTGCAAATTCTTTTGTCGTAGGGATTCGTAAATCCCGCGACTTACAAGGGGATTAATTCGCGAAAGCATTGCCTTGGCGCCGCGCAGGTATTTTCTAAATTCAGATTAATGGAAATGGCGAGTGCATATTTGAAAAAAGATAGAAAGAGATATTCTTTAAATCATTCTTGACGTTATCACATATTTATTTTGCCTTAATTCAAGGCTGTTGTAAAGTACTAAAATTGAACATATATAATTCTTAGAATAACTAGGGCCTGTATAGGTTAGGAAAGGTAACAATCTAACATAAGACGAGAGAGAGAGAGAGAGAGAGAGAGAGAGAGAGAGAGAGAGAGAGACCAAAACACTGGCGGGAAACATAATTTGCCATATCTTCTTGTTATGAAGGTGATAATTGTTTATCATAAATTGAAGCAAAAAATCTTCATGTTCTTTATCCGTTCATTTTTACTGCCTCAGTTTCAAAACCATTACTACACTGGATCGTTGAAGACGAAGGATAAGAACTGATAAAAAAGAAATAATGCGATACTCTTCGGAAACAGGAAGTAGAATGACTCCGGAAAAAGGTCCAGCGGCTAAGGAGAGATTTGAAATTCAGTCACTGGTTAAGGAGAATCTCTCTCTCTCTCTCTCTCTCTCTCTCTCTCTCTCTCTCTCTCTCTCTCTCTCTCTCTCTCGGGAATAGCAGTGTTCTGTTAACTTCACGCAAATCATTTTTTCATAAGATGCAGTATATAAACATTGCTAAAACAAGAGCAGTGTAAGATATGGTGGCCATTCAAAAACAAAACAAAAATTTTAAGACCACACAGGGATGAAATCAAGGTGAATTAAAGCAAGTAAAGAATTGAATCTCGTAAGAGCTAACTTCGTGGAAAGATAAACGCGCGGGAGAAAGAAGTCACAAAAAATAGAATGGCATTTTGAAGTACCTCCAATTATGAAGCTTCGAAAGATAAGAAGCCTCACCGAGGGAATGTCCTTAAAGAGAATCAGGTTAATTTCCTGCAACGTCGGCGATGTTGCACAGATGTTGATGAAATCCCAGCTGTTTATTCCTTATTACCTCAACATCCTGGCTTCTTAATTTTTTATGTGTTTTGGTGCTAATTAACATGGGCAATTGGAAAGGACTAGAAAAGGACGCATTGTTCATAAATGGTGACTCTCTGTACGTGTTAAGGCTGTTCATTTTGCCAATATAGCATCGAATTAAGTGAAGTCTGAGAAAGTGTTGACGAACTGCAGCGGAACAGAGGCATTTTAAGACGAAACTTAAAAGAGTACACGACGACACATATGGAAGAGAATGGCCAGTGGGACTTTAAAAAAGATAAAATTAAATCAGATAAAAACTTGAAGAGGCAATAGAAACTTTCTCAGTTTCACATCAGGAAGTTAAAGACTGGCGAGAGGAGGAGGAGGAGGAGGAGGAGGAGGAGGCATAGATAATATGACCCAACAACTCGAGACAGCAGTTCCTCGAAGGAGCAAAAGTTTATATCATATTTCAAGCTAAAGTAGTTATGGAACCCAAGGGCCTGCGTTCCGCGAACTCCTTCGGCTCCCTTTTGACACGATAACCCTCCCGTTTGCAATTACAGTACGTAATGGCTTACAGATCTCTCTCTCTCTCTCTCTCTCTCTCTCTCTCTCTCTCTCTCTCTCTAACTTTTTTTTGTCTCGCCACCAGCCACGACTGAGAGAGCTGTTGAATAACAACATTATATATATCTAATGCAATGCTAAGGGGATAGAGGCACTATATACATATATATAATATATATATATATATATATATATATATAATATATATATATATATATGTGTGTGTGTGTGTGTGTGTGTGTGTGTGTGTGTGTGTGTGTGTGTGTGTGCAGTTTTATTTCCTCATTCCTAGCACAATTATTCATACACATATTGCACTAAAACCGATTATAACTATCCTATAATCTTTTCATCGACAGACCAGTTTTTTCTTTTTTACTTTATTTGTGTGTGTGTGTGTGTGTGTGTGTGTGTGTGTGTGTGTATGTGTGTGTGTAATTTGGTTTGCGACATCGGTTACATTCGACCTCACTTTGTCTCCGTTGCTTCCTTCCCCTTTCTCTCGTTAGACAATATGTTGACAGGAAAGGTTATCGAAACTAAGCCTCCGTGATTTCCAATTCGGAAGTAATTTGATCTGCCATAGAGCAGGAAGGAGGGCACCTTTTCGTTTGTGATTTGAGTTGGGATGTTTGAGATTTCTATTCCGGACCCTTTTCCCCTTTTTACAAATGGAGGGGGAACCCTTTAACAATCCTTGAATATTACCTCTGCAAACAGGAGACACAGGGTAGGGCTTACTTTGTTGCCTTGTATTTGCGACTCGCTTTTAGAAAGGGATGTCTACGACAGATTTTCTCTGCCCATTTTGCAGTCGGATTAACATTGGTCTGTATTGTGCGTTGTTGATTCGTTATTGCTAAGGGCGGCTTATTTATATGTACATAATTTCCACTGGAGGGCAGGTATATTTGAACCACAAGAATATTTTGTAACATTATTGTGGGCTCAGTTTTATGTCATGTGAATGAATAACTGCAATGTATGAGCTCTCGGTATTTTACGATCAATAGAGATTAATATCCTGTAGATTTTTTTCCTCTCTTTAATGGCGCATTGTGTTTAACATGGAGAAATTGATTTAATGAATGAGTATTTCCTTGAATGTTTTCCATTGGAAATTAAAGTGGTATAGAATAGGTTAATCTTCATTTTTGCTTCCTGTTATTTGTGTGGTTGTGAATATATACGACCTTAATTAAACGCATAATCCTATATCGCGTACTTCATTATTTTTCACGTTTCAATTTTTCATGAACTCTCTATCAGTAAGTTTTAAAAGAAATATATAGACAACCAAGCTCCAGTGAACCAACGCCTTCAGTTAAGCATAAAAGATAAAACTATGTGAACAACTAATCATAGAAAGTTCGATTTAGAATATGTCTTATGTCTGAATTTTGTAGAGTCTTTTAATTTTCTCGAGGGAAAGGAGAAATATGGTTTCACGTTTCTTTCGTGTGTTATCAATGCCCTGCCAATTCGCATACGTAAATAGATGAATGTATAAATGGACAAAGAACTAAATACAAAACAGTGAGATCTGAATGACCGTCTAGAATGAGCGTGATTTGCCATCTTAGGCCATTTTCTCTCAAAGATCCTAACAATATTAAAACGATAGATAAAAAAATAAAAAATAAAAAATAAACCATTTTCTCTACGCACGTACGCTGAAATAAAACTGAATGGCAAAACTTTTTGTGTATTCCCTTTGCCTATTTGGGATCCGTAAGTAAACAGGGTATCCTGTACCATAAAACACTTATACATAAAGACGGTTATTTATAAAAAAAAAAAAAAAAAAAAAAAAAGAGAGAGATATTCGTGACTATTAGTTAGATTGCGTGTTGCTGTTCATGACCATCTTACCATCTTGGGTATCTTGTTGGTCCTGATTATTCTCGTGATGTAGGTTTGCGGAGATGTTAGTCGTAATAAATTGAATTTAAATAGGAAAAATAGCTGTATAGTTGTAATGGAGTCCATTGATTAGTACCTTGAAAAATATGTTGATATTTTACGATTCCAATAGTTCCTCTTTACAGTAAATTTATAATTTGAATAGTTTTCTGTTAATTTTCGAGTATTGAACAGTTTTCATGGATATGAGGACTCAATGCTCCCGTGGGCTTAGCCTCACCCAAACCAACAAGGCGTGATTCGACCTCCAGCTTACTCGGGACTCGTACAAGATTTTCCCCTAGCGCATAAAGTTGTAAACATTGTATTCCTAACTTTTAACGTAAATTAAAAACGTGCTAAAATCTACGGTCAAATAGAACGTGTGTATGTGTGTGTAGAGAGAGAGAGGAGAGAGAGAGAGAGAACGATCATCAGGGTTTGGATGTGACATCGAGAGAAATTACTTACTATTTCTGTTACTATGTATAACATATGTTACTTCAAAGCCTCATTCACAGTAAATCCATTCTCATAGTGTATTTTTGAAACAGCAGTCGTAGTTTTCTTGTATACATAATGCCTTCTGTCAGGAATTTATTTGTAATGTACTTTAAGCAAGTAAAGAAACATGACAGTTCCATAATTTAGAATTCAAATGTCATTATTGTCAAGGCCTGAAACTCTCTTTACACTATATATATATATATATATATATATATATATATATATATATATATATATATATATATATATATGTACACTATGTATAATATAGGTATATATATATTATCTATATTATATATATATAGATATAGAGATATATATATATATATATATATATATATATATTATATATATATTATATGTACACTATATTAATATATATATATATATATATATATATATATATATATATATATATATGTATGTATGTATATATATATACTTAACTTATAAATATAAAGGATTATCAATTGAGCTTGTAAATGGAAGGCATAATTCTCAATAGTATTTGTCAGGGAATGAATAGACGAATGAAACGCGGATAAATTGTAGATGTTATGTTGACGACTATTGGCAAAACACAAGAAAACAGATAAAAACACCCGACCATCGAAATCCCACAGAGGAAACGTCTGTCAGATTGGCAGCGAGGGGAGTAGGGACACTTTTCAATCGAGTTACGAAAGAAGGTTCTGGGATGTACTTTTGATGGAAACTAAATGTTAAGTGAGAGTCGAAAAGGGGGAGATATGAGAAAGGAAGAGGAGAAAGATTGAAGTGTGTATTGATGATCGTGGGAGAGGGATAAAAGTGATCATGTTGCAGGGTACAGAAAGAGAGAGAATTTTAACATAAATAGACATGAAGTTTAGAACTTCAACATGTATTTTAGCAGCAGGAGGAAACAGAACTGAGAGAGAGAGAGAGAGAGAGAGAGAGAGAGAGAGAGAGAGAGAGAGAGAGAGAATATTTTGACATCCATTGACATGAAGTAATATAGCAAAGTTTAGAGTTTTAACATGTATTTAGGCCAGCAGGAGAAAAAACACACGAGAGAGAGAGAGAGAGAGAGAGAGAGAGAGAGAGAGAGAGAGAGAGAGAATTTTGACATACATTGACATGAAGTTTAGAACTTCAACATGTATTTACGTCAGCAGGAGGAAACAGAACTGGGAGAGAGAGAGAGCGAGAGAATATTTTGACATCCATTGACATGAAGTAATATAGCAAAGATTAGAGTTTTAACATGTATTTAGGTCGGCAGGAGGAAACAGAAAAGAGAGAGAGAGAGAGAGAGAGAGAGAGAGAGAGAGAATTATTGACCTGTGCTTTGCATATGTGTGCTTTTTACAATAATAATGGAAAAGCTATTTTATTTAAAATGACTTTCTTTTCTTCTCATACGGGATCGGTAACTGTATAAACAAACAATCTATATCCGTCAGACAATGCAAAGTTATAAAAAGTATTCCATTGCAAAATATGCTGCAATAATTCTCGTATAAGAAGATGGTCATCGCATCAATACAAATGAAAATAAACAACTATGAAACTAACACGGGAGTTTGGACGCAGTATAGATTAAAAAACGCAAACCTTATAAAGAAACTTCAGGGGAATGTGAGAGACCCAAAGTTTGTTATCGTCGCCTTTATTCCTTTATTTCTTTTTTTCTCCTTTCGTTCTTTTTCTGCGGAAGTGGCCGGGGAAGGATGTGATGTTCGTCACCTTTCTTTGAAAGAAAAATCCGAATATGGTGTAAAAAAAAAAAAAAAAAAAAAAAAACTTTTCCCGTTACTGATTCCCTGACTTTTCAACTGTCTGCGGATAAAGTTGCCTGGTTAGAGAGAGAGAGAGAGAGAGAGAGAGAGAGAGAGAGAGAGAGAGAGAGAGAGAGAGAGAAGTATTTTAGCTGTTAAAATGAGGTGATGATGTGTTAAATG
>NC_087204.1:15010866-15048366 GCF_015104395.2 Macrobrachium nipponense | reverse complement strand
GATTGATCAAAATCACGAAGGCCCTACTGCCAATGATACTAATAAAGTAATGGTATTTTGGAAAGACGGATGATATAGATACAAAAGCAAGGAAATATCAACCGTGAACGCAAAGAGTGACTTTGATATATATACTTAACCAACAGAAACATCAGCCCGGTAGAAAACAAACGTATTTTAACTGAAATCATATTACATTTTAACTGGTGTGCCAACTCATAAAAACACCTTGTTACTTTTTTGAGATAGCCATCATTTACCTAATGATGCTTTCCTCATCTCTCTCTCTCTCTCTCTCTCTCTCTCTCTCTCTCTCTCTCTCTCTCTCTCTCTCTCTCTCTCTCTCCTCCTGTCGTAAATCACTGGTTCGTCGTAAAAACGCGAGCTTTTGATAGCAAGCGGCTTTCTCTCCTCATTTACGAACTTTTCTTTAAGTTCAGGACTTATAAATCTCCCCCAGAGAGATTCATAACCGCTATACGGGACAAAGTCCCATAAAGCTATGTAGCTCAAATAAGGAGGTATCCTGAGTATAATCCTTCTGCTGCACTCAATCAAGAGTTAAGAAGCGGCGTAATCCTACGGATCTACTTATCCAACTGTGCCCACTGGAAAACTATGTAGACTTACGTTACAATATCATTATTTTTTTTTAAAACTCCTAACTGTAAAGATTCACGGAAATAGAGACAGATTTCAAAAGATGCCATAGTTGTTTCCTATTGTGACAAATATGCGGTAATTATATATGCATATATATATATATATATATATATATATATATATATATATATATATATATATATATATATATATATATACATATACATATACATATTCATATGCATATACATATACATACATACATTGTTATCTAATACTGTTATCAGTTCGCCCCTGAGCGAGTTTCTTAAATGCCATTATAGTGCCACCATTGTGATTAACATGGCTTGATCCGACCTCCAGCTTACCGGGGGGGGGGGGGGGGGGTGCGGGCATAAATCTCAATGCCCATTTCACAGCGAATGTTCAGTTGGTTTGTGTGGCCTATGTGATGGAATGTGTGTTTGTTTGTCTGTGTACGTACATCATTTATATCTGTTTTCATGCATGTACAATAAAATGTGTATTCATGCCATAAGAATCTATATCAACACAAAACTATGAAGCTTTTACTTGAATATTCCATAGTGGCTGAATCACTCTTCTCCTTCAAATTCCATAAGCGTGATCTCAATGCCCATTTCACAGCGAATGTTCAGTTGGTTTGTGTGGCCTATGTGATTGGAATGTGTGTTTGTTTGTCTGTGTACGTACATCATTTATATCTGTTTTCATGCATGTACAATAAAATGTGTATTCATGCCATAAGAATCTATATCAACACAAAACTATGAAGCTTTTACTTGAATATTCCATAGTGGATGAATCACTCTTCTCCTTCAAATTCCATAAGCGTGATCGTCAGAAGGTAGCCCTCCCCATTATCGATAATATAATGTCGTCGGTCGGCCTTAAAATTGGGACGGGCTATGTTTGTTTCGTGACACACGAAGTTTAAACTTCCGCACGAGATCGTAGGGGGAAGTTGCGACCTCAGTTGCCGATCGATCGCTTTAACTTCCGTAGGACGAATGTTGTCCGAAAGGCTGTAGTTATATATTTTGGTGTGAACGTGCATGCAATTGCTAGGCTTTTGTTTATGAATTTAGATGTTTGCGGTTACCGGTAAAGACACCCCCCCCCCCCCTCTCTCTCTCTCTCTCTCTCTCTCTCTCTCTCTCTCTCTCTCTCTCTCTCTCTCTTACAAACTCAGATACGCGCAGACAAACATACCATTGGTTTATCTGTGAGTTTGTCACTGATATTCCCAAACATACCATTAGTTTATTTACGAGTTTATGTCACTGACATCCCTAAAAGTCGGTTCGTGCGACGTCACCCCAAAACCAAATAAAAGAACTTCACACCTTTTATGCGCCTTGGTTTTGAGATTGGTGTGAAGTGTATGTACTTTTTATTGGTCTGAACTGCTGATACTTTTATCGTCAGCCGCTTTGGCTTCTAGATGAGTATGACGACAATTGTCATTTTATCATGGTTTTTTTCTCATGGTTTTTCGTCATGGTTTTTCTCATTTGCTCTCTGCACTCCCAGCTGCATTTCCCTTGCATCCCTGAATGCATTTCCTTCCAGAGAGTTTGAAAAGGTTGGAAAAGGAGTCATCAGTAGGCATTCAATTCCGTGTGCTTGCGTTTGCTGACATCCAGGGAGAAAAAAAGTAAAAAAAAAAAAAAAGAGTAAAATTCACATGTGCTTGGACGACTCAGTGGTGTGATCGGTATGGTCTTGGCCTACCACTTCGGTGGCCGCGATTTCGATTCTCGGGCATTCCACTGAGGAGTGGATAGAAGTTCACTCTCGACGTGGTTCGTAAGTCACGTAAAGCCGTTGGTCCCGTTGCTGGATAACCACTGGTTCCATGCAACGTAAAAACACCATACAAACAAACATATGGGCCTTGTATGTTAGTCCTCATTATTGTTATTGTATTTGTTGCCGAGTTTTAATACAAACTTTCTCAGTATTATCTATAAGCATTCCTATGCAATAATGGTAGCATCTAAGCGAACGTACGGAAACCTTGCATGAAGAGACATTAAAACCAAAAATAACGGAAAATTCTTTATTCCTATTCGTTTTCACCTCGAGTTCAAATCCGCATTTCTTTCTGTTGGAGTTCCGCGGCTGGAAATAAAGACCATAAATCTCTTTCGCTCTCCTGAACGCGGAAAAAAACAAGGTCGTTGGCGAAATGCTGCTGTGGTTTTTACCATTACTCTCGCAGTTGTAATGTTGCTCCTTCCTGGTGGTGGTTGTTTTGATAGCAGACGCAGCTATGAAGATGATGAATGATAAAAGTTATAGTAAGCCTGGTCGCTGATCGTGAGACCCAACGCCGTTTTTCGTAAATATAATTGGTAAGCACTTGACTTGATGATGACTCAACTTGAAATGAATGCCAGGCGTTAAATTGTGTATATTTCGTTTTCTTAATAACCTCGACGCCAGCTCCGGTATTAAATAAGAAATATCCCCGCCATGCCCATGAGCAGAATCTTATATGTGTTGCTCGTCAGTTGAATGTAAAGAAAATATTTAGCTATAGCCACATCCTGTAAGGGGAATTGTGTGTGTGTGTATATATATGTATATATATATATATATATATATATATATATATATATATATATATATATATATATATATATATATAGTCTGTAATGCTCACATTTAGCTGTAGGTAAAATGTTTCTTTTCTCTTGACAATTTAGTCCAAGTGTACAATGAACACTTGGCAGATATATAAATCATTATAAAAAAAGAAGATCTCGACAGAAATATCGCTACTTTTAGTGAAAACAAGAGTATCATCCTATTATACCTTCACCTGTTTCTCGGAGTTAAAGGCATCAGTTTCATATAGTTAAAAGAGAGAACCCTTAGAGGCACTGAAAACAAAAGGTCGTTCAAATCAGTTATTTTTGCTCTGTAATTGACGCTGCAACCGCGGCTGCTGTTGTGCAAGAGATAAAATATTTCTTTTTTCGTATAACCACCAATGCTCCACATGAAATGGGTATTACGCGTTTAATAACTGAAACTCTTATCAGGAAATACAATTGCTTTCTGGAACTACCTGGACGATAACATGTTAAAAAAAATAATAAATAAAAAATAAATAAAAAAAGACCTGCTACCATTTCTAGGATTTCATCAAATTACCCCCCCCCCTCCCCCACTCCGCATAATAATCAGCTAAAATGAGGGAAAATTTTTATTAATTTATGCAAAAGAGAATTTATAGAATTTCGGGATTAACCTCAATTCTCCAGGAATTATGGCAGGTTTCGTTTCTTTATCCTGTGATGAATTCGAGTGGAAATATGTTAATAATGAAATAAAAATTTCAACATTACGTTCAAGTTTTTATTTCATTATTAATATTTTTTTTATTCGGGTAAATGTTTCGGACTCAGTTAGGTGACATTCGAACATTTGTTTAAAATAATTCAAAAGGAGCTTCAATTCCTCTTCAATATATGGATGCATCAGCGTTATTTTTTTTACCTCGGTATCAAATATTACCGAAATATTATCATGAACAGCATACGCACTCAATATCTTGACATTAAAATCAAGCTGTACAAGCATACGTCATACCACGAATTTCCTCTAATGCAAGGTGCGTACATTTCTCTTTGACCCGTGCAAGCAACTAAATTTAGTTCAAGGTAAATGCATTGATGCGATTTCTGCATTGTGCTTACCAAAATGAAGACATGAATCCCAAGGGAAGAAGAATTCTGAGTGGAAAAATGCTTGCAACTTTTCCATTTTTCGAGTGACTGGCATCTAAAGGCTATGACATTCACGGCTGGACGAAATATGTTGCTTACGAGACATGAATTACGCGGAACATGAAAATAAACATAGGAAACAATTTAAAGGAAAGATTTCATTGCATTCAGTATTCAACTCATTTAATGTTAGATACAATCAACGTAGTAGTCAGTGAAGATAGTGCTCAGTAAATACAGTCTTCTGAGACAACAGTCATTAAGGCTGCCAGTAACGTTCAGTTAGACCTACTCAGTTATGCCTGCATAGTCAGCCTGTGCAGGCAAAACTGAATCGACTAACGTTCAGTTTTGCCTGCGCAGGTATGACTGAAAGTTAGCGGATTCAGTTCTCCCTGCACGCATTTGCCATTTATGTAGCCATTAATAGCTGTTGCATCCAGTGGTTTGGTCTCTTGAGCTATGCTATGAACCACTTCGGAACTATATTTCTTCGTGCTGTTATTAAGGTACCAGGAGATCTTGACGAGATCTATCTATTACTGATGAACGTCTGATGTTTTAGGTCAAAGTGAATAACGCCTCTCAACTAGTTGCGAAATGGTATTTCTTTTTATTCGTATTAATTATTCAAACAGTCTTGAAACAAGTTAATTGAAAATTTTCCAAAGAGAGAGAGAGAGAGAGAGAGAGAGAGAGAGAGAGAGAGAGAGAGAGAGAGAGAGAGAATAATAATACGGTCTTCTAAATATAAAAGAAAATCTGCCTGTATACCAAACCAACGTCAAAGCATAATAGCGCAGAATTCTTTACACAAATTTTTGGCATGGCAATAGGAAATCCTTTATCACCATTACTCTCAAACCTGTATATGGAATTCTTTGAACAACGCTACTTACCTAATATCATTCATATTCCTGTAAAGTGGTATCGTTACGTTGATGATTGTTTAGCTGTTCTTCCTGTCGGTATTGATGTAAATGATTTACTCTCTAAATTAAATAACCAGGTACCATCGATTAAGTTTACTCTAGAATTAGAAAAAGACAATTGCCTCCCTTTCTTAGACGTTTTGATACATAGAGAACCATTTCAATGTAAATTCAGTATTTATAGGAAACCGACTAACAACTTAACTTATGTTCATTTCTTCTCAGGCCACCATCTTAATATAAAAATATCAATTTTTTCCCCTATGTTTTTACGAGCATTGCGAATTGTCAGTCCACAATATTTGGATCAAGAAATTGAGTACATAAGAAAAATAGGGAAAGATTTATGCTATCCTTCACATATATTAGACATTTGTTATAACAAAGCCCACAAAAAGTTTTATACTGTAAATAACACACAGAAAGAAAATTCTAAGAACATTCTCAGTTTGCCTTATTTTAACGGATTTGAAGCCATTAAACCATTGTTAAAAGCTTTTAATGTCAACCTTGCTTTTTCCTATAATAACACACTAAAAAGAATGTTAATAAAAAATGGCCCCAGAGAAAGCAACAACATAATATATAAAATTCCATGTATGGATTGTCCCTCATTTTATCTCGGACAGTCCAGCAAAGGCTAGAAGTAAGGCTAAGCCAGCATAAATATTCTGTAAAAACTGGGCAAAATTCTAATGCATTATTCATTCATTTAAGTGAAAACAACCACCGAATAAATTGGATTGATAGTTCAGTAATTGCAAGGTC
Source organism: Macrobrachium nipponense (assembly GCF_015104395.2). Lineage (NCBI taxonomy): Eukaryota > Metazoa > Arthropoda > Malacostraca > Decapoda > Palaemonidae > Macrobrachium > Macrobrachium nipponense. Next base: position 15,042,305 of record NC_087204.1, on the reverse strand, counting down.
AAGAGATGTCTTATCACGAAATCTTTTAGAATCTGCTTTAATACAACTTACTTTTCATTGTAATTTCAATATTAGTCGTGGCCTTTTTCACTTAGACCCTTGTATCTGTAACATGTTTAAGAATGACCTCAAAGATATAATTACTGACTTAAATAAAAAATCAGTTGCCTTAGAGTTATTAATTTTTGTGTAATGTATGTCTGTCATGTATTGTGAATATGGTTTTGTTTACCAAGTTCTGAATAGCTGTCACCTATAATCCTTTAATTGTCTGGAAATTGTATCTGAGATGATTGTCTTAAACCTTTAATTGCACCCATTGTTTATGCTTGTTTGGGAAGGTTTCTTATCTTCCAGGTGTGTCGGATTCTAGGTAGTAATCTCTTTATAATCCCTATCTGTCAGTTATACGAATCTTCTTGTATTGTCTTTTCTCGTATTTATGTCAGTATCTGCTCAGTAAAGGACTTTTAATGTCCAAAGATCTTGCAGACCTCCTTCGTTTATTTTTCCTTCGTAGCATTTTTTATCTTTATATATATATATATATATATATATATATATATATGTTATATATATATATATATATATATATATATTATTATTATATATTGCTACTTTCAAAACTCATTGACTGTATTAAATGTGACTCCCTCTTTGACTGTATTAAATGTGTTTTTCGACGTAATGTTCCACTGGGCTTCACTTTACCTTCAAAGCATAATTTGCAGAAAAAATGCATACGAGTTATAGGATGCAGCTGTGCATAAGGTTAAACGAATATGAGAAATGGGGGAGTTTATCATAAAAATGCAGTGGCTCAAAACCGTGATTTGGACATGTTTACTTTGATGTTTTTACAGTATGGTTGAAGTGATTTTTTTTTTTTTAACCTTTCTTCGTTCGTGCTAGGGAAAGCGAGGTATGCGACAGTCTTCATTTTATGAATGACTGACTCGTATGGGAAGGCCTTGTGAGTTCCATAAATATCTTGTTGACACGTTCATTCATCGCTAAACCCCTTCGTCGATAATAATGCCACATCAGTTCTTAACTATGTCGGTCTTTTGTTACCTCTCCCTTTGGCACTCTTAGCCAAGCAGCTGCCTATTCATACTCGGTCCCCTTCCAGCCAATTAATTCAACGGTTCTTTACGTCTCCCCCTCTTCCTCTTCCTCTTCCATTCGTCTTTAATCTCGGATGCTGGGATTTTCTGACTGGGTGCCTTTTCTGATTTCATCAATGGAGGCTTATTCAAATCAAAACCTTAGATCTTTTGATGTGTGCGTTTTCTATGGAATGTCCATTCACCTGTTGCTTTTTACCTCTCTCTCTCTCTCTCTCTCTCTCTCTCTCTCTCTCTCTCTCTCTCTCTCTCTCTCTCTCTCTCTCTCTCTCTCTCTCTCTCGCAAAGACATATATTCTCTCTTCAATAGAATGGTAATTTGATTTCCATTTTTCCTTCAAAACTAGCGAACATTTCCATGAGCAGCATTATTCCAAAAAGGTTTTCTCCTCTGAAGACATTGCTAATAGGGTGACACCATATGACGGAAAAGTCTATAATAATGCCCTGATGCCTTTGGCAAGTGTTCTGCTGAGCTACGCACACCCAGAATTTATTCCCCGGGTAATTGACAGTATATTACCCTGGGTTAAACAGGCCAGAAAGCCTATCTGCCTCGTTATAACACCAAAGTAGCAACCTTTTCGCAATTGCCTCTCTTCAGCCAGAAGCAACGAAGGTTTATAAAGCGAGAATAATAATTTTTCAGGTATGAGATCCTTGCGTGTTTACACTGTTCCCTTGTTCATGTGTAACTAACTAACAAACATTTGCTCTATGGTGAAATCACAGCCTTTTTTTCTCTTTCAGTAGCTATGTATTTTAAAAATGTATTCGTAAATGCGTAAACGAATAGCATTTTTAATTTATTAGAACCGTGTGTTTGACTTTCCCACGCTGCAGTGCAGGTACTTTCATATTATCCCCCAAAAAATATTAAATGAAACCATTATAACGCTAATGGCATTAAGATAATGAGCAAAACGGCCAATAATATCATTGCCGTATTGATTATAGCAAGGTATCTGATGTGATAATTGGTGTTATTACAGTTTAAATTAAAAAATTTTGCTTCATGTACACTTATTTTCTTAAATTGTCTTATGTAACATTATTAATATACTCCATTCGTATTTCGGAGATGAATTTGAAATATCGAACACGAATAAAAAAAAAAAAAACAATGAAGGCATGCGCTTATTATCGAGCTGAATTCATCTGAAATATCAATAATAGCTTGATCTAACTGAACCTTCAGCGGATTGTGATAAGTATTCAGAAAACTCTTAAAGCTTGTTAAGGAATGTAAATACCTCATTATTCTTTTTTGTTACATACATACTTTTCATTCAGCAATAAAAGTAACCACTAATACGTCAAGTTTTACATGGTTTTGCTTTGTTTCCGGAGTCTATGTCAACACAGGCAAAAGGTCTTGTAGCTACAGGAAGAGGAACTCCAAGAAGAGGGTGTTGACATAACCACATCCTTGGATTTCTTGTTTACGAAAACGAGTACAGACACATCTTGCATTTTTTGGATTTCAGGCTCCTAATGACCCACAACATTTATTTTTTTTCATTATTATTATTTATTTAGGTTAGGTAAACGTCATTACAGCGGTTTGTTGCAGTAGACCGTTAAGTATGAATATTTATGTTTGATATAACAAAAAAGATGGTGTCTTATCGTGGTATTAAAATGACAGTGATATGAAATATTAAGAAAATTCAAAAGGACTCACAACTTTTAAAATGCTTTTTTTATTTATACATTTAGGTTAGGTAAATGTCATTATAGTGGTTGGTTGCAGTAGACCGTTAATTATGAATAAATATGTTTGAAATAACGAAAATGATGGTGGTTTATCATTGTATTAAAATGATGGTGATATGAAGTATTAAGAAATTTCAAAATAACGATTTTGAGTTAGTGTGGTTAAGATGATTTTTGAGGATTTCGCAAAACAGTTCCCTTATCCTTTGAAATACACACCACTTGGAGAGGGCTGGGAGGGTGCTGAGTCTCTCTGTTAACTTGTTCCATAATTGGCCAATTTATAGAGATTTTGACATAAAATAAAAAACAGGAGAAAAAAATAAAAATTCATATTCCAATCTTTCTGCATACGGGTAAGTATAGCCCCTGTGGGTGTGAGAGCTCTATATTTGAAGTCTTTCGAGGTACGAGAAATTAATATTGCAATAATTTGTTATCCAGATCAAATGGTCGTTACAAAAAAACTTAATGCATGCAAGACCAAACCACAAGACTAAGAAATATTATAGGACTGACAACATACAAAATTAGATTCTTTCAATTCAAACCTTTTACCGTCAATTTCCTCATAGGCCCCAGTGCTTGGCCTTTGGCCTGAATTCTATATTCAATTCAATTCAATTCAAACAGCGCCATATAATCCGATCACGATAGATTAAGTGATTTATGCGACTGAATGAAAGCCAGTGCCGACCGTGTCGAGCCATCAAAGGGGAAATCATTTAAAATATGAGCTGCCTCTACTGGTCGCGAAAAAAATGGAGTACGGATATCAAATGGTTTTGGCAGCCAAACACGTTCACTTCTATTGTTACGGTAATGAAATAGAACATGATTTTGAGTCATGATTTTCATTTCAAATATGTGGAGAAGTAGTATATAATAGGGAACGTTTTTCAAAATTCATACTATTTTTTTTACATACTAGATAATGATAGGTAAGATATCACCGACATTTAAAAGGAGCCGTAGTAATCATAGTAAAAACAAAAATTATTCATGAAAAAGTATATTCAAGCAATACTCCCGTGGTTTTTATGTGAACGAAAATTTGGGATTTTCGTTGGCGTTTGGGGGGAGGGGGCAGGGTCGGTTATTTGCATGGAAAACATACCTTCAGATATTTGCTTAAACACTTAACATTAAAATGACCAAGAAATAAGGTCGTATTAAATATTTTGATTTTGAAGAACTGAAATGATAGTAAAGAATAGATCTCGGAAATACTTAGTACAGCAGTATGTGTTTGAAGGATTGGGTATTGACAGCATGAATATATCTGGAAAATTATTATGCTCGTAGAAAAGTCCTTTGGACCAGGCTGAAGTGGTAATCTCATCCTTTAATGTTTTTGTATTATGCATGATATCTAATTCACCGGACAACTTGTCACTTGTCAAAAATCTTGCATTGTCTTCATATATACCAGGCCGCCCAAGAGCCCTTGCCCAGCTGCGCGATAATTCGTGATTGTACCAGGTAATAAGGAGAGAGAGAGAGAGAGAGAGAGAGAGAGAGAGAGAGAGAGAGTGATTGCAACTATTAAAAATGGATTCATAGCATATACGCTATTGACACCGTAATGAATTAATCAGCATAAATTACCAGGCAGAAAGAAAATTTCACGTGAAACCTCTCTCTCTCTCTCTCTCTCTCTCTCTCTCTCTCTCTCTCTCTCTATTTATTATGATTCGCCTAAAGGGTAATAGACCTTACTGCTAAACGGAGGTATATCTAAAAGCATTGCGTTACAGATTATACAATCAACTGCCATTTGAAAAAGAGAGTGTATCTGATTCAAAAGAAAAAACTTTTTTATTTCCCGTACAAATCCGGGTAATACGCATTCGTAAACAACGAAACACCGTTCATACTACCTGGGATCCACTGGTGAAGGTTTGATTAAGGACTTTATTTCGGTTTGAGTTATTTTGGTCAGGGGAAAATGCAGTTATTCCCAACTGATTGCTTCGGCACATGTAACCTATTCTAAAACGGTAGGGGAAGGGGAACAAGGTGCGATGCGACCTCCAGCTTACTCGGGATGCGTACAATATTTTCCCTTTGCGCACAAGTTGTAAACATTATATTCCTAACTTAATGTGAAGTGAAGTGGTCTTCGTAATTAATACTCATATATAGCGCTACTTATACTAACAACAAGGATCAAGTATAAAGGACACCAATTAAACACATTCATATATTCTCACTTATAAGAGGAAACACAAAATAATCGAACAGAAACATAGCCTAAATTCAGTACACCAAACAAATTAAAACGTGCTAAAATCTACGGTCAAGTAGATCCTTGTTTCGCCAAAAATAATTAAAATAAGTACGTTATATTTTATTAGAAATAATTTATGTATTGCTTAACATGCAAATTATTTATACTTTTACATTTCATCCTAATAAAATCATAAAACTCAACCCTAACATCTGTTTCAGACCTTTTTAGGCTTTCCTATTCCCCCAGTAACAACAACAAAGTAGACTTACTCCCCGAGTATGCGAAAATTAGTGAATAGATTAGGTGAGCGTTCTATCTCTCCTTTAGCTTGTATCATTCTCATCCAAACAAAAAACCAAAATGAGAGAGGGACAGCAGACGGTGAAAATCTTGATCAAACATGAGGATATTTGAGGATTGTATTTAATAATGCCCATAAGAGATTATTGAGACAACAGTATAGCTTATTTGGTTTGATGTCAATTCGTGATTTTATTTATACTGGGAGTACGTATACGCTTTTTCATACTCTCTCATTATTTTTCATGAAAATAGAAAACGAAGGTTTTGGCCTTTCTGGGCTTATTCCAGACTTCCACCTTGACTAGTGATACTATTACGTTAAGCGTTTAACGTACCCAAGAAAATAAAAGCATAAAAAGCAGCATCCTCCACAAGCTTAATATTGCATACTATTTGTTCACTTGAATTCATTCTTAAATTCAATCAAGTCATTTCATGGAATGGATCGTTACAGAGCGCTGGTTGTGACGTCACACGTTGGATGAAGTTTCCCTTTGAGACAAAAATGAGCGCCTGCTTCCCATGTAAACTTTTCCAACGATCCTCATTTGCATGAAGGTTCACTAATAGCTTCTTTGGGAGAGAAATACGGTATTTCATGCTCTTTTCTGGGGGTTTCCATTTTCAGGCTTAAAAATCCAAAGTCCTTACGTTAAGAAGCAAGTTTGCCAAATCTCAGCGTAGTGTCGTCTTTCACATTTTCCTAGATGTTATGGAATGTTTGTGTTATCAGCTATATATTCCAATAGATATTCCAAGTATTCGTTTTACATTCTAAATAAGAACAAGGGAACACTTTCCAAAAATTAATCTTCTTAAGCGGAAGTTCAGTAAATTAATTGGTTTTTCACTTTGGGGAACCATAGGACACTGAGCAGAACCAATAGCGCCATTCAGCTCTTGCATTTTACAAAGTAAATCTTTAGGCTTCTCTCTATTGACTCTATTTACGTAATCTCTCTTTTTTCTCTGGGTCCGTCTCTCCTATTTGTCGACAATATAGCTTCATATACCTAGTTTAATACATACTAATTTTTTTATCCATTTCTCTCTCATGCCTATCGGGGTACAACAGACCAGATGAAATTTGGGAGGAAAACAACATAGTTATGTATTGCAATAGAAACAATCAAAAGCCCGCAGTGTTTAGCTTTCAGTTTTATGTGAAATGAAATCGGCAAATGGCAGCACAAGTTAACCGATGATATCTTGTTGACCAACCTTTTGCTACATTTTCGATGAGCGAACTAAACAAAAACAGCAATCCCATTATATTGAGGGTTAGTGTGCAATGCATGCGCAATATCTACTATCAAACACATCATAAACCATCAGGGAATGAACGTAGTTTCAAGCAATAAATACGATTATCTCAAAGTGCTTAATTGAGCACTAAGACTAATTCAGCAAGTCAGTGACAGCGTGGCTTCAGTCGTTCAGCAGCGAACAGCTGTGACCTGTGAGGTTGTTTTACCTGGTAACTTACAGTCCTCCCCTCCCGTGCGTGCTGATACTTTTTTTGGTTGTTGTTAGCGTACATAAATATTGCAGTGCTGAAGCTTATAGATATTTGAATATGTTCATCAGTGGCCAACCTACAATATCTCTCTCTCTCTCTCTCTCTCTCTCTCTCTATCTCTCTCCTCTCTCTTCTTTGTCTATCTATATATATATATATATATATATATATAATATATATATATATATATATATAATATTATATATATTATATATATATCTATATATATATATATATATATATATATATATATATATATATATATATATATATATATGTGTGTGTGTGTGTGTGTGTGTGTGTGTGTGTGTGTGTGTTTCTCTCTCACTTAATAAAGTTCGTAATCACAAAATACTCTCAATTGATCATGAGAATATACTAGACCTTTTTAAAGTTACAGCAGCTCAGTCAATAACTCTTCAAGAGGTTCAGTGGTGATATTTATTTCCTTGCCACTTTCTCTTCAGTTCACTTGTTCCCCTTCTGCCCAGTAATTACTCTCATTGTTTGTGCCCCCTTCGTCGCTGCATCTCTCTTATTACCAATTAAGCCTTCATTATCGTTTCCCTGACCCTCTTGCTTCCCTGTCTTGACCTAATATCCTGTCCACCTTGTGGAAAAAGGAATCCATAACAATTACCTGAAAGTCTTTGTGTCAGAAAACGGGTTTTGCTCGTTATTTCGTGAACTATTACCGAGTTTGTAATTCTTATTGTAATTCAAGGTGAAAACCTTCGTTATAGAAAATGGGATGTGGCTCAGTCTACGACCTTGGAAATGTCTGGTACTCGTGAGATATTTTCGCTTACTCAGGGAGTAAGCTTACAAACTACTTAGTTCTTGTTGTTCTTGTTCTTCTTCTTAGGGGTAAGAAAGCCCAAAGGAAAAGCCTAAAATGGCCTGTAAAAGGTCTTTTGCGTTGAGTTAAAGATACAGGACTTTTAGGATAGGATATTTATGATTTACATATTAAAATGAACATTTTTAAAAAAATAATGTGCAAGTTAAACAATGGAGAAAAATTATTTCTAATGAAAATAATATAGCGCTTTCATTTAAATTTTCGTCTGAGAAACAAGGCTTTATTTGACTGTAGGTTTTAGTACGTTTTAATTTACGTTAAGTTAAGCATATAATGTTTTAAGTTAAGCATATAATGTTTACAGCTTACTCGTGAGGGGAAACTCTTGCACGCACTTTTGCAAGTAAGTGCGTATAAGATTTTGGAACAAAATAATACATGCTCCGTTTGATTGCCACGAATAAATGATTAAATAATTTAAATTCTGTAATACTGTAAAGTCACGAGGAATATGATAAAAAAATAAATAATGAAATGAGCATTATAAAGGTGAAGGGTTGCACGTGAATAAAAATTATAGCGTGATTCGAAAAAATGAATATGTAGGTCATAAAAATCCCTTTCTATATCCGAGACTCTCTAAGAAGGGAGAGGGATTACCATAAGATTTGGGCATTAGAGCCGGAAAAAGTGTCTTATCGATCTGAAAGGGAACTGGGTACAGGATGAAAAAAAAGCGAGCAAATAAAGAGAAAGATTCTTTTGATAACTCTTTGGTGGTTATGTACTGGTTTGGGAAACTTTCAAAGAGAGAGAGAGAGAGAGAGAGAGAGAGAGAGAGAGATTGTTTATTTGTTTATGTTTCCATTGTATGAAGTCCCAGTGTGGATTTCTTCTTTTTTTTAAATGCAACAGTGTTTAAATACACAGTTTTTATCCACTATCAAATAAAGTAGCCAGATCTGTATTTCTTCTTATTTTAACTGCAACAGTGTTTAAATACACAGGTTTTTATCCACTATCAAATAAAGTAGATCGGTATTTCCTATTTTTTTAAATGCAACTGTGTTTAAATACACAGGTTTTATCCACTATAAAATAAAGTAGCCAGATCTGTGTCTTACATTAGGCAGTACGTTAGCTGTAGGTTATCTCATATTTTTTCAAATTGTATGCAAGTCATTGGACGCACATCACTAGTATTTCAATGCCAAACAAGACCCACACTCTTCTTTGTCATCAGCTTTGCCCATTTCAATATGCGGTCGCTGTTTCCTATCGACCTTCTTCGCCTTCCTCAGTTAAATGCGTCCTGCCTTCTAAAAATTTCTGCCGCATGTCGTTTGTTACCCAATCCTTCCAGCTTAATTTTGGGATTTTCTCCCTTCCTCTATACTTATAACCCTTCTACACCCATGATCTTCTTTTATCATGACATGACCAAACCACTGTAGTCTTCTGTCCTGGCCATCTTCGATATTTCCCCTACTAACTGTTCGTCTGATCAATTCATTTCTGATTCTATTTTTCTTTTCTAGTGACTCCGCTCATCCATCCCAGCATCCTCATCTATGCCACAGCCATCTCCCGTTCTTGAGACTTCTTCATCACCCACGTTCCAGCTCTGTAAATCATGGCTGGTCTATTCTACGATTTTGCAAAGCTTCCCTTTTGAGCTTTGCCCTACTGAATGTTATTGCATCACCGCGATTCATCTGCACTCATTAAACTACAAATGCTCTTTATAATGTAATTCACTCTACCTCGGAAATGATATATTTTCATATATGTAAACCGAGGAAGAATTTTTTAGTTTATAAGAAATTCGTCGGTTCATGGGCTCAAACCATGGAACCAATAATTCAGGACGTACAGTGAAGCTCTACACCCACAAGGCTATCTGCCGACCAATTTCTCAACAACTAAAAAACTCCCCTTCGGTTAACATTATATGAAAATGTGAGTATCAATTCCGAGGTAGAGCGAATTAGATATTAAAGAACCGTTGTATACTAGTACATATATATATATATATATATATATATATATATATATATATATATTCATATATATATAATATATATATATTTTATATATATATATATATATATAAATATAATAATATATATATTATAATTATATTAATTAATAAAATATATATATATTTGTGTGTGTGGGCGTGTGTGTGTGTGTGTGTGTGTGTGTGTGTGTGAAATACAGGACCAAATAGACACCCACACTATACCGTTAGTTTCAGCCAAGGCGTGCATCATACCATAGCTATATCCAGCATCAGATCAAAGACGGTAAAATTCTTCGGAACGTTTAGGGGAAAGGAAAGAAAAGGAGAGGTTCAGAGGCAGCAAATATAAACGGTAAACAAAGAGGCAGGAATAAACAGTAAACATCGAGGGAAGAGTGAAGGAGGGTCCACCATAAAGAATATCAAAAAGCTATGGCATGGAAAGAATGGAGAGAGAGAGAGAGAGAGAGAGAGAGAGAGAGAGGAGAGAGAGAGAGATTGGCGGGTCTATGAATACAAATGGAAGAGAAAATTTAAACGACTTAAACGGAGACTTTAATCATTTTTTTTTTTTTGGCAAGATGGAAGTTGTTACCAAGAGGTGTCAGATAGGTTATGGTTCATTTTTTATATATGGCACTGAGTCAAAAGTAAAAGTATGTTGGTCAAGTCAATGGTCTTAAAGCCCTTAACATTTACAGGAAACGCTACTGATATGCGCACGCGAAATAAAGCTAAAAAATTAAATGATATTATGGTGTATCGAAAAATGTTTAAACCTGTGCTCTCTGCTATGAGAAACTTGGATGGATTTCGACGCTCCAGGAGATAGTGACCCATTTTTCAGACTCGAATTAATCTACTTGGAACAGGTGTATGGCCCAAGGGTCCCTACCCGTCACCGAAGTGCCATACAGCTAGAAGGCGCCTCAGTGGCGTGAGGGGTCAGAGATGTATATTTCTGGTGATAGAAGTTCACTCTCGGCGTGGTTCGGAAGTCTATACAAACAAACAAACATACAGCAAGTTCAAATGTCATTTATTCCGGAAAATGTGGAAAGAAACAGAGAAACTAAACATTTCTCCCATCAGCTTTCTCTCTTCTGTATTCCACATTTTCTTTTTCTTTTTTCTGTGTATTTTGAGATACTCGGCTTTCCCTCGGCCAGAAACGAAATCCAAAATCAGTAAAAAATCAACTTGGATGTACCATTAAGGTACTGAATCTTGTGATCGCAAGAGTAGATGATTTATACATATGTGTATTGAGTCTCCCGGCAAACGTCTGTTAGCTAAAACAGATGGATATGCACATCCAACAATGAATTCTTCAGCTGGCTTAGTTATTGTCAGTGTATTGGGGCAGCTGGCTTTTTGAATATGAAATTTACAGGTAAAATTGAAATGTTCTGGCTAACGTCTTCGTACATTCTTAGCTAACCTCCTGGACTGCCAACGACTCAAAGTTGAGTGTGTGTGTGTGTGTATGATGATAAAATGCACACAGTCCAGCAGCAGAACTCTCTCTGCCCTGAAAGATTTCAGTTTTAGTCTTCATTCCAATATCATTTTCAACTCTCATTACCTCAGGAACTTCAGCCAACTTTTATAACGAAGCCACAAAATTAGTCTGGCTGAGATCTGGTATTGGAAAAGTTCCTGCAAATATTTCACTGTCATATTTCTGTCTCGTTCGTATTACCCAGAATTATCCTTGGAAGCAAACTTCCGATAAACATTTCTCTTTCCTTTATTCTGTTTTCTGAAAGTTCAGACTTTTAGGATGACATCGTGACACCTAGAGCGGTTTCCTTTTTATTAACCAGTAAAAAAATCATAAAAAAAATCATTAGGTAACAAATTAGACAATTATTTAGGCGTATACCGATGCTTCCTGTATCATAAAAACAGGAATGTTTCAGAGCATTATGAAAATATTTTACTATACTGAGAATTTTCCAGAGAGGACCGGAAGTTTTTCGTTTAAATTTTACAAATTCCAAGCCTATTATATATAATAAAACCAGGCTCTCGTTCATGCTAATGGCATTTTACAAAATAAAAATACCTACAACTATATAAACAAATTTTTATCTCGGTTAGACTCTCTCTCTCTCTCTCTCTCTCTCTCTCTCTCTCTCTCTCTCTCATAGTAGGCAAACAGCCAAGTCCTTTAGCCGTTTAATGGGATCATGTGAATACCACCGGCCTGATATAAGGGTCAGTTTTAAATAAATGTTTAAAAAACAATTCGGAATGGCATATCTAACTTTGTCTCAGTGCAAAAAAAAAAACCACTCCTGCCCTTTTTTCTTATTTTCCTCGCTTTTCAGTTATACTGCTGTAATTATCTCGAATATTTTCCTCCAAGTTTGAAAATTGTTCGTGTAATGAATGCCCCTCCATCGTCCTTGTAATTCTCGCTCTTTAAATAAATTGCTCAGAGTACACTTAAATAAGCGATTCTTTTGGCTGATTTTTTCTTCTAATGTTTATTTTTTTTTTTTTTACGTCAGTGTATAAAGTTGCCAACTCCATAACTTTTACAATTAAACATTTTTCTTCAGAAATGTTTGCTATTTGGTCTCTCGTTTCGTGATTTTCTTTTGAGACTTTAATGAAGTATAAGTCTGCTTTTATCTGTCATCACGCAACACTCAGTTATGTATCGTGTATGTTAATAATAACAATAATGATAATAGTAATAATAATAATAATTTTTTTTTATTAATAAACAGGCGAACTTACTAGATAATATACTTAGGGATATGCAGTCACAGACATCTTTCAACATAATGTATATTTAGAGGGGGTTGTATATAGTTCTAGGTACAGATTTTCCTTAACCTATGAAGATTAGAGTAAGGAATATTTTTTATTATCCTTTTATTATCCTTCTGACCTTCTCCAGTTTCGTGAAGTGAAAGCTGCTTGGAAACTCATATTTCATACAGCTAATTGATTTTATCTGTAAGGCAAAGATCAATAATAATGTTTCAGTACTGAGATATAAAATTTATAAAGCAGACTATCTTAAAAGAATTATTACTCTGAAACATTTATAACAAATCATATTTAGTTAGAATATTTTTGTATTTCACTGTAACTTATGACTGTTTATTTTGAAATGTGCATCGAGTACCTTTTGGACAATAATCTAAATTATGATGGCTAAAATATACTTCATTTTGTAACCACATATTTGTTGATGGAATTTTAGATGGAAGCAAAAGCCTTCAAAAATAGATTCCAGTCTATAATTTGCAAAGCTCTCAGGTTTTATATTTTTGGAAATAAGTCAGTTTTAAATATAACACCGTCCTGTTTCTTAAACGAAAGATAAAACAGTAGGAATAGTTTCCGATTTGATAACTTCCTTATTTTTATCTTTATCCTTGATTATTTCTATCATAATAACTAGGGGACAGTGAATGGTAGGGCTCCTAGCAACGTATAGAATATCGTTTTAAAAATTATTTATTACTTTAGTGCTAGTGGCAATTTAAAGGAAGCTCAGGAAATTCTATTATAAAACTTGAGAAACCATTGTTTCAGATGCAAATTTTTCTGTCACTTTTTGTGAAAAAAAAAGTTTTTTTTCACTTTTTATGTAAAAAAGAAAAATAAAAACTTCGGGAAACGTTTTTCCAATGAGAATATGAGAAGACTAAAACAATGTATATAATTCAGATTTTCGCTTACTCGGGGAGTAAGCCTACAAACTAATTTGTTGCTGTTGCTGTTGTTGTTTTTGTTCTTTTTTTTTGGGGGGGGGGATGTTAGGAAAGGTCTATGGAAAAACATAAAATGATGTTTCACGTTGAGTTCAAGGTATAGGAATTTTAGAATTGGATATTTAGGATTTATTTATTAGAATGAAAAATTAAAAAATAAATAATATGTATGTTAAACAGTATAGAACAATTATTCCTAATAATATATAGAGTATTTATTTCTAATTTCTTTGGTGAAACCAGGCTCTATTTGACCATAGATTTTAGCACCACCCCTCTCAGAAAGCTGGAGGTCGGATCACGCCTTGTTTACAAAGTAATAAAGAGAGTCACAGATATGAATTTAAATATAACAAAATCTACCAATTCCGGCAAACTAAAGAGCTGTAGAGCAGAGAAGGTAATCACAAATGAAAACTGTCTCGTCCACATTCCGTTACGGACACCAATGTGGGAAAGATAATTATCTTTTTGTTATCTCGTCCACGGTATGTATCAGTAAACACCACAGCTTCTCAGTGGCGTGATCGGTAGGGTCTTGGCCCGTCACCTCGGTGGCCGCGAGTTCGATTCTGGAGCATTCCTTTGGGCATCAGGTCAAAATCCCCTGGAGGACAGAATCCCCCGTAGGACAAAATCCCCCTGGACAAAATCCCCCTAGGACAAAATCCCCCTTGCCAGAATTCCCCGTTTTCTACCGTTTGCTTGTTTTTCTAACAAGGCCGTTGGTCCCGTTGCTGAATAACCACTGGTTCCATGCAACGTAAAAACACCATACAAACAAACAAACAAACAGTAAGCACGAGATACCAAGTAGTACACAGGCTGTACTATTTCCCACTGAATATTGTTTTTCATTATGTCCGCCTCTTCCAAAATTATAAAGGTTCATGATGGAGAATATTGCCGAGTTCTGCCTTAATTACTGTACTATCCCGTAACAGGCCATTCCGCTACTTTTCTGAGCTCATTTCTGTTAATTAAAACGATTAAAACGATTCAAAAGGTAAATGTCAGTCTCTACTGCAGAGAGTTCAGGACAGAAACGACTTAAAAATTCCAAGTCGCATTTCTGTTTCCTTTGGTTCTCTTTCCTGGTCGTTTTCACGACCCTTTCATCTGCGAGGACGACCTATTCATGAGTCTCTTCCATTTTGAAGTCGTATTCATCTTATGCATCTTATTGAGAGAACGACTCATTAAGAACCTAATTAGGGCTAATTACGAGGAGTAGCTTGGCATCTCTCTCTCTCTCTCTCCTTTTCAGGAACCAAAAATATCTATAGATGTGTAGCCTCATAATGTTAAGAAAAAGTAAAAATTATTAACAGGAAATTAATATTCCCAAAATGACACAAACTTGTCAGTCACTGTATTACCGATTGAAATAACGAAACATCGCACAGATTTGGTAAAGTAAACCAACCATCAACGAGCGATAAGCGTTTAATTTTCTTCCATCATGTTCATCTGAGCCTGCAACATGAAAAGCAATTAGATAAGCAGTTTCCAAAATTAAAATTTTGATCGAGTGCGGTAAAGCAGTCGTCAGTCATTGAGGTTTAATTCTGGGCCTATTCTGCCATTATATTTCAATTGAATTTATTTTTACTCTCATTCATTTGAATCGCTTGGTTACTCTATGTTTAGTTTACAGTGCTTTATTACTTTCGATTGAATAATGACATTATCTAGTGGTGGTGTAAAATGAGGGATTTTGCATTTGCAACACTCTTCAACATTTCTGAAAACAGCCTTAAAGATCTCCGAATGAAAATATTATCTGGCTAGATTATGGGAATAATTGCATCCGCGTTTGATGGATTCGCAGCCGTGTCTCTTTTCAACCGCATTTCTCCCTTTACAGTGATATTGCAGCTATGCTGTACTAAACTGAAGGAAATTGCTATTACACTTCGTAGACAATCACAATGCTCTTCGTAATTAACTTTTGTATGTAAAGTATATCGCAAAATTTTGCCTCCGATTTCATAATGGTTATTATTAAAAACTGAAGAATCCTACCAGTTCCGAAAACAAATTTATATATATTATTAGTAAAGGAAGTATCTTCTCAATTTCGAAAACAAATATGTTATTATCTTTTTAATGGAACCTCACATCTGTTAATTTATTTCTACTGTTTATGAACATAACCTTTTTACAGTTCCTTAACAGGATCTATTTATAACGTGTTCTGTTGTGGCAAAGAAACTGAGTTCAGTCAAAGTATTAACCCTTACGGTAGTTCATAAATCAGCAGATACTATAACGTTATAGGACGTTGGGTATTGACGCTAAGACTGAATAACTCAAACCAAATTGGGTTTACGTTCTGGAAATGAATTTCAGTTGGAATTTAAGAAACGACGTTCACGACTGCTTTAGCAAAGGAAAGGAAAGTATATCTTGCAACGCCGGTAGGAGTAATGCTCATATCTCTGAAGGTGGGAGATACAGAGAGGTGACGTGACAAGATATAGGACTATATACTGAATCACTCTCCGATCATTCGTGAATGTCTTTAATCTCTGAAGTAATATTAGGACCGAGGTTCCTAGCTCCCATTTATGAAGATGAAGGCCCAAGAAGATGACAGTCTCTCGTTAATGACGTCCTTGGACGCTAGAGAAAGAAGATAACATACTTGGCCGAAGACAGAAAGACGTAATTAATAGGGACTAAGAGGGAAGTCCTTTGTTACAAGGAGTTACAAGGATTAGGATGTCTCAAAGACTTGGTAGTCCATCCGCTTACTTATCTGTAGGAGCAGGTTTTAACTGTTCACTCACAGCGTCCAAATGATTTTGTCTAGCTTTCTTTTAAATTATTCTACACAGTTGCTGTTTACAACTTCTGGTGGCAGTTTATGCCATGCATCACATATCTTGTATGTAAATAAGTTCCCACAGTAGAATGTGTTGTATCTCTTCAGTTCTAGTTTCCATCCATTATTTTTTGTCTGGTTTTCGTTTAATGTAAAGAGAGAGAGAGAGAGAGAGAGAGAGAGAGAGAGAGGAGAGATCGGATATCATATTTCCCAATCTACTCTCACGTGAGCAAAAGACACTCACCGTATTTAATAAAATTGTCGCACCTCGTTAGGACATCGAGCAAAAAGAAAAAAAAATCGAAAATTGTCTCGTACCGTGCATGGATTTATATAATAAGTTTATCTGTTTATATGTCTGTCTGTGTATGCGGCGTTTTCTTGTCATGTAATATACCGAATGTGTAAATATATTTTACATTGTTGCTTGGGCTATTGTGGTAGTCAGTCGACCCTTATAGAAAACTGATAGTCAATATTGAAAAACTGATGATGTATGTGAATTCATATACGCACGCTAGAACAAACGAAGAACAACGTTTAAGTGATACTTCAGATTTGCTGTCTATATATATATATATATATATATATATATATATATATATATATATATATATATATATATTGCGTCTGTGTGGGTGTGTGTATACGTATCCGTATATATCTAATATTATATACATACATATGTAAATATAAGCTCATACTTCCATCCTCGAATTATTGTGTCATTCAAGAGAATTTTAAAACATGTTTGTTTCCTCCTTCATTATTGTCTAAAATATAAACAGAAATGAGAAAAATTTCATCGTTGTACCTCGTTTCCGGGTAACGCCACATTTCCTTTATTTATTGCGTTAAACGTCGACTTACATCTCCAGAAACTACGCTTGCAATGTAGAAAAGTTGTGATTATTAATGACTTAATGCTGAAGGTTCATGATGAGTGTTCACTCACCCACACACACACACGTTTATATAAGTGTACCTATGTAAATGTATAGTTAATTTATGCCTGTAAATTTTTCAAATTCTTTACCTCGTGTTTTTCCAGGTTCCTCTAACTTGCCTCTTTCAAGATGAATTATTATTGTTCCTTCACAGCTATACGTAAGCTTTTTTCTTTCCTACAGCATTTTGTTATTTGCACTTTTAGTGTCCTGTAAAAGAAAAACTATTGAGATGGCTTTGTCTGTCCGTCCGCACTTTTTCCTAACCACCCTCAGGGCTTAAAAACTACTGAGGCTAGAGAGCTGCAAATTGACACGTTGATCATCCACCATCCAGTCATCAAACAGCCCAAATTGCAGCCCTTTAGTCGCAGTAGTTTTTATTTTATTTAAGATTTAAACTAGCTATGGTCGTGCTTCTTGCAACACAGCAAAACAGGCCACCACGGCCGGCTGAGAGTTTCAAAGACCGCGGCTCATACAGCATTATACCGACACCACTGAAAGATAGATCAGTTTTCGGTGGTCTTGGGTATACGCTGTACAGAGAACTTGATTGCCTCTAAGAAACTCCGTCGTATTTGTTACTTCTTTCATTTATTTATTTTATTATTTTTTTTTTTTTAGCCCGACTGGAAAAAGGGAAAAAGCATATTATGGTAACCGTTCTGTTGACTTTTGAAAACACAAGGAAAAACAAATACACTGTTATTCACTAATAATTTGTGATGATGTTTAGGGGTAGGCCTAGGCATAGGTCTATTCCCTTCCGAATACTCACATCACCTCCTCGTCAGCGTCTCCTACAGGATTTCAGTTAAGCTTTGACGGAAGATCTCTGGCAGAAGGTAACTATTGACCTAAAACTCCTCAGTATCTGCAAGGGAGATCTTTCAGCCTCCATAAGGCCTCTTT
Organism: Macrobrachium nipponense; assembly: GCF_015104395.2. Classification (NCBI taxonomy): domain Eukaryota; kingdom Metazoa; phylum Arthropoda; class Malacostraca; order Decapoda; family Palaemonidae; genus Macrobrachium; species Macrobrachium nipponense. The sequence continues at coordinate 15,024,156 of NC_087204.1, read as the reverse complement.
CTCTCTCTCTCTCTCTCTCTCTCTCTCTCTCTCTCTCTTTGTGCTTTTGAGTTGGCGCCCCCCCCCCCTCTCTCTCTCTCTCTCTCTCTCTCTCTCTCTCTCTCTTTGTGCATTGAGTTCTCTCTCTTTGTGCTTTGAGTTGCCCCTCTCTCTCTCTCTCTCTCTCTCTCTCTCTCTCTCTCTCTCTCTCTTTGTGCATTGAGTTCGCTCTCTTTGTGCTTTGAGTTGCCCCCCCCCCCCCCTCTCTCTCTCTCTCTCTCTCTCTCTCTCTCTCTCTCTCTCTCTGCGCTTTGAGTTGTCCCTCTTTCTCTCCATCTCAAAGGTTTAATTTAACAAATTGGACCAGTTTTCACTCTTTTGTAAAAAGATTCAGATGGTACGTTTCTTCCCTTTTCATAACCGATCCAGGGATTGGGTGCGTTCAAAAAAGAAATGCAATATCATTTCCCACCTGAACGTGACCAGTTCCTTTATCATCTGGGAACCATTGGTCTGATATTTCCTCTCAGGTGAGAACTATACCTGTAAAAGTATAAAGACATAAAAGCTCTCTCTCTCCCTCTCTCTCCAATATGTATATGATTATGAAACAAGATTATCTTTAAAATAAGAAACTGGAAATCAGCGTCGTTCCCGTAAAGAAAATACTTCTTTTCAAAACTATGAAATAACGACGGTTTTTTTTTATTGGAATAAAACGCGATGTAATTCAGTATCGTTCCATTAGGAAAAAAATTGTTGCACGTCTATTCACGTTGTGTCCCTTGAGGCCTAAAACGTGTAGTTACACGAGAACGGAAACAATATGTACTTGTTTTGAGTGAAGTGAAGAGAAAAATGGAACTTGTTGGAGTACCTCAGCTAATAAAACTGAGCTTATAAGCTGGGGAGAATCAACGCAAAATGAAATGGCCTTCTGATGGTTAAGATGGTTCGTAAAATTTTTTTTATATATTTTTCCATTAATTTGTGTTGGAGTTTATTCTCTTTTTTTGTATAGTACACCTGCTTTTGCATTACAGTATACTGGAAACGGATAAAAAGATCTCTCTCTATCTCTCTTTCATATAAATCTGTCTTTGTAGTAATTAGAAAGCATAGCATCACCTCATTATTATGAATCAAATGCAATATCATCACTTTTCCTGTAGAAGGATGTCAGCCATTTTCGTTCCATAAATGTTTTTCACTGTGTCCAGATTTCTTGGAACTATTTTGGGCACTTTCAGGGTAATGGCATCACATTACTGTGGACGAACATTCTCTTGCTACTCGACCTCACGCTGCTTTCCTATTTCTTTTCCAGTCCCGGACTTTTGAATGGGAAACCCTGAGAGAGAGAGAGAGAGAGAGAGAGAGAGAGAGAGAGAGAGAGAGATCTTCTAGGGAATGCTGGAAAGCTAAACTGATACGGAATATTTCTTCGCTTGGTTTGGGCCTGCGCAAGACCTCTCGTCGTCGTACCCACCGTCCTGAGTATGTAAGTGTGGAAGGAATCGCACGTGATTTTTCCGTACATTTCCTTTAGTTGGGTTTTCTTGCCCTCGTTCGGTTATTGGCGTTTCAGTCTGTTACGACGCTGGCTGGTTCTGGTGGAGTGAAAAGTTTCCAGGAATCCTTATATGAATGATTATTGGATTTGGGATAGGTATTAGTCAAACCAATAGTAGGAAAATGTTATGAAAGTTGAATTATACATACTGCATACATGTGTTTGTGTGTCAGTGTGTCCACGCGCATGTGTATGTATATGTTTATATGTATGTAAAGTTTATCAATGACTTAAACCTGCCATTTTCAACTTTCAAATATTAATCCATAAATAAGCCTTAATATCAAAATTAGCTCGCGACTAGGTTTTAACCTTTCAATTATTAATCCACAAATAAACCTGAATATGACAATTAGCTCGTGGACAGGTGACATTTTAACCTTTCAAATTTTAACCCATAAATGAACCTTAATATCAAAATTAGTTCGTAAATGGGTGACATTTTATCCTTTCAAATATTAATCCACAAATAAATCTTAATATCAAAATTAGCTTTGAATAGGTGACATTTTAACCTTTCAAATATGAATCCATAAATAAACCTATATATCAAAATTAGTTCGTGAATAGGTGACATTTTAACATTTCAAATATTAACCTATAAATAAACCTTAATAACAAAATTAGCTTGCGAATAGGTGGCAGTTTTACCTTTCAACTATTATTCCACAAATAAACCTTAATATCAAAATTAGCTCGTGAATAGTTTGCGTCCAAAAGTAACTATGCGTAAGTGCTTATCTTCTGACTAGGATTCGAAACGATGCCCTTTGGACAGAGGAGCTATCACGACAGTTTAATTTAGAAGGAATGAATCCTTTGACACTGTCATGCTGCCAATTATACAAGCACTTGACGCTAGCTGCCTTGTTTAGCAGCTAACAGCGTTGTCCCAGCAACGCCAGACAAGGTTTGGGATTAAAATGGGACATAAGGATGAGGCAAGGGAAAGTGGGGAAAGGAGTGAGACAAGGAATATACTATATATGATATATGTATATAATATAGGTATATATTATATATATATATATATTCCTAGATATATACGGAGTATACCTATAGAAGATATATATATGATTATTTTATATATTTTTACTACGGCTCTCTCTCTCTCTCTCTCTCTCTCTCTCCTCTCTCTCTCTCTCTCTCTCTCTAACTAATTTGTTTTAAAGCTTAAGACAGCTTACTTCGAAAAAATAGTTTCTCTGTGGAGTAAGAGAAAAATAAAGGGAAAAAAACGAATTCCGACCCTGGGGGCGGACGGGTGGGGGTGATGGTCTTTGTCTCCCGCAGGTTTAAAATGCAATTACTCTGCTGCGAATTCCTGTCACCGCCCTACGCTGGAATTCTAAACATTTCCGGTAAACTGAAAAAACCTTGTTTATTTTAGGATTCAAATAAATCAGTTCAAACAAGCATTTTTATTTTTTGTTTATTCTTGCGTACCTTGTGTCATTGTTATGATTCCGTTCGTGTCGTGTAAATGCGTCGTAAATGTATATTGTAGAGCATACAGTGAATGAAATGAGGCATCGAGTATGCCGAAAAATATGAGTGTTAAGGGTGCGGGACATACTGGGTAGAAGTTTACAAAAGATGAAAGTAGAAAACGTTTACGCAGTATTTTTAACAACTGAGAGGAAGTTCTCACGTGATTTTATATTTCAAGAGAGGTGAATTTGCTTAATTTTCAAAAAGTAAGACAGAAGAAGGCCTTATATATTTTGAAGATATAGCATATAATTAGTAAGGCTAGGGTTTTCGAAATTCCGTTTATGGAGGTTAAGAATAATACCTTTATATGTCTGCGAAATCACTCTAGAGGCTGTATTTATTTACAGTAAGAAAGCAAAATGACGCTTCAGTGCGTGATCGATATGGTCTTGGCTTACCACCTCGGTGGCCGCGAGTTCAGTTCTCGGGCATCCCATTGAGGTATTAGAGATGTGTATTTCTGGCGATAGAAGCTCACTTTCGACGTGTTTCGGAAGTCACGTAAAGCCGTTGGTCCTGTTGCTGAATAACCACTGGTTCCATGCAACGTAAAAAATGCCATAAAAAAAACAAACAAACAAACATCCTGAAGGTCAAAAGAATTTGAAAATTTTAGAGGCCTAATAAAGCATACCACAAAAAGAGACAACGAATCTTCTCAGCAAACAGGTGGAGAGAGGGAATGAGATTAGGGATGCTGGGGTAAAAGGCCTTCAATCTTTTTTATTTTTCTAAAGTTGATGAACCCAGAGTGGTAACGTCATAAAAAATGTTAATGAATCTTTCATAGTTTTTGTGTCCCTTCTGAATAAGTAAATAAAGTTAACGACTTAACAGAGAAGGTTTGAGTTGGTTGTATGGCACAATTTATTAGGACAGAATGGGGGACTCCGTCTTCCTAGTATATGTTTGGAAAAATATGTATACACACACACACACACACACACACACACACACACACACACACACACACACATATATATATATATATATATATATATATATATATATATATATATATATATATATATAAGTATGGAGACAGGAGCAATCACTCAGGGATAGACATATTGGAGTAGGGAGACGTGTTTTGTCTTTTTCATCCCATTTATTAGCGCCGACGTTTCGTATCAACTTGATACATTTTCCAGGCTGAAACGATTACACATCAATTGCGTATAAGTAGATACACACAATGTTTACCAACACCAAAATTAAAAACTCTTTAATAAATTAAGAATAAAACAGTAAAAACAGAAACACAGAATAACAGTGAAGGGCTAGGAGCGAATACAGAGAAACAAATTAATTAAAAAATAATAATAATAATAGAAAATATATAATAATAAAATAATAATAATAAATAATAATAATTAATAATAATATAATAACTATTATAGAAGAAACAGGGAGAATAAAACAAAGATTCACAGAGATCACAACCGACACAGTCAGACACCAACTAAGAAAATGGCCAAACTGGAAAGCCCCAGGTCCCGATGAAGTCCATGGATACTGGCTCAAAAAACTTCAAGGCCCTACACCCACGAATAGCAGAACAACTCCAGCATTGTATCTCAAATCACCATGCACCCAAATGGATGACCGCAGGAAGAACATCCTTAGTACAAAAAGACAAGAGTAAGGGAAATATAGCCATAACTACAGGCCTATCACCTGCCTACCAAATATGTGGGAAGTTACTAAACGTATCATCAGTGAAAGGCTATACAATTACCTGAGAGACAAACACCATCCCCCACCAACAGAAGGCTGCAGAAGGAAGTGTAGGGGCAAAAGAGCAGCTCCTGATAGCACAAAATGGTAATGAAGAACAGTAGGAGAAGGAAAAACCAACCTAAGCATGGCATGGATAGACTATAAGAAAGCCTTCGACATGATACCACACACATGGCTAATAGAATGCCTGAAAATATATGGGGCAGAGGAAAACACCATCAGCTTCCTCAAAATACAATGCGCAACTGGAATACAATACTTACAAGCTCTGGAATAAGACTAGCAGAGGTTAATATCAGGAGAGGGATCTTCCAGGGCGACTCACTGTCCCCACTACTCTTCGTAGTAGCCATGATTCCCATAACAAAAGTACTACAGAAGATGGATGCCGGGTACCAACTCAAGAAAAGAGGCAACAGAATCAACCATCTGATGTTCATGGACGACATCAAGCTGTATGGTAAGAGCATCAAGGAAATAGATACCCTAATCAGACTGTAAGGATTGTATCTGGCGACATCAGGATGGAGTTTGGAATAGAAAAATGCGCCTTAGTCAACATACAAAAAGGCAAAGTAACGAGAACTGAAGGGATAAAGCTACCAGATGGGGAGCAACATCAAACACATAGATGAGACAGGATACAAATACCTGGGAATAATGGAAGGAGGGGATATAAAACACCAAGAAATGAAGGACACAATCAGGAAAGAATATATGCAGAGGACTCAAGGCGATACTCAAGTCAAAACTCTCAAAACCGCCGGAAATATGATAAAAGACCATAAACATATGGGCAGTGCCAGTATCAGATACAGCGCAGGAATAGTGGAATGGACGAAGGCAGAACTCCGCAGCATAGATAAGAAAACCAGGAAACATATGACAATACACAAAGCACTACACCCACCCAAGAGCAAATACGGACAGACTATACATAACACGAAAGGAAGGAGGGAGAGGGACTACTAAGTATAGAGGACTGGCGGGTCAACACAGCGAACAGAGCATGGCAATATCTGAAAACCAGTGAAGACGAGTGGCTAAAGAGTGCATGGGAAGAAGGACTAATAAAAGTAGACGAAGACCCAGAAATATACAGAGACAGGAGAAAGACAGACAGAACAGAGGACTGGCACAACAAAACCAATGCACGGACAATACATGAGACAGACTAAAGAACTAGCCAGCGATGACACATGGCAATGGTTACTAAGGGGAGAGCTCAAGAAGGAAACTGAAGGAATGATAACAGCGGCACAAGATCAGGCCCTAAGAACCAGATATGTTCAAAGAACGATAGATGGAAATAACATCTCTCCCATATGTAGGAAGTGCAATACGAATAATGAAACCATAAACCACATAGCAAGCGAATGCCCGGCACTTGCACAGAACAGTACAAAAAGAGGCATGATTCAGTGGCAAAAGCCCTCCACTGGAGCCTGTGCAAGAACATCAGCTACCTTGCAGTAATAAGTGGTACGAGCACCAACCTGAGGGAGTGATAGAAAACGAGCAGGCAAAGATCCTCTGGGACTATGGTATCAGGACGGATAGGGTGATACGTGCAAACAGACCAGAGTGACGTTGATTGACAAAGTCAAGAAGAAAGTATCACTCATTGATGTCGCAATACCATGGGACACCAGAGTTGAAGCGAAAAAGAGAGGGAAAAAATGGATAAGTATCAAGATCTGAAAATAGAAATAAGAAGGATATGGATATGCCAGTGGAATCGTACCCATAATCATAGGAGCACTAGGCACGATCCCAAGATCCCTGAAAAGGAATCTAGAAAAAACTAGAGGCTGAAGTAGCTCCGGGCCTCATGCAGAAGAGTGTGATCCTAGAAACGGCACACATAGTAAGAAAAAGTGATGGACTCCTAAGGAGGCAGGATGCAACCCGGAACCCCACACTATAAATACCACCCAGTCGAATTGGAGGACTGTGATAGAGCAAAAAAAAAAAAAAAAAATAATATAATAATAATAATAATAATAATAATAGAACGAACAAGACACCTACCCACAGCGGTAGCGTAAGGAGAACTGACACGAAAAATTGTTATGGAAGGGAGTGTAAACAAAACAACAGGTAATTAGGCAATAAACAGTTGGGTGGAAGACGATTGGTGGTTAAGAGGAGGTACAGTTAGCTTAATCTGTACCTTCTCTTAACCACCAATCGTCTTCCACCCAACTGTTTATTGCCTAATTACCTGTTGTTTTGTTTACACTCCCTTCCATAACAATTTTTCGTGTCAGTTCTCCTTACGCTACCGCTGTGGGTAAGTGTCTTGTTCGTTCTATTATTATATTATTATTATTATTATTATTATTATTATTATTATTACTATTATTATTATTATTATTATTATTATATATAGTTTTCTATTATTATTATTATTTTTTAATTAATTTGTTTCTCTGTATTCGCTCCTAGCCCTTTCACTGTTATTCTGTGTTTCTGTTTTTATTCTTAATTTATTAAAAGGTTTTTAATTTTGCTGTTGGTAAACATTGTGTGTATCTTTTTACTTATACGCAATTGATGTGTAATCGTTTTCAGCCTGGAAAATGTATCAGTTGATACGAAACGTCGGCGCTAATAAATGGATGCAAGACAAAACGCGTCTCCCTATTCCAATATGTATATATATATATATATATATATATATATATATATACTATATATATATACTATATATATATATTTTGTCGTACAGCTGGAGGAAGGAATGAAAGGCTGTTAACCAAGCGCTTTCGTGTATTAACTATATATATATATATATATATATATATATATATATATATTATATATATATATATATATATATATATATATATATATATATATATATATATATTATATATATATATATATATATATATATATATAAGAGGGCATTGTGACTATTACAATTACATATGTATTTGGTAAAGTGACCAATAGAGTCTACAATATATATGCATGTGCGTGTACAGGTATATATATGAATGCGTTAGCTAAACTGATTCTAAAATGATTAAGCCTCGAATCAATAATGTTGGAAAGTTCCCCAAAACAAAATCATTCTTAATACTCAGCTCCAGAACTCTGAAGTTATCAGCCTGGCGTATGTAAGATGGTCCGTGACAGGCAATTTATTTCCAGAATTGACAAGTAATGTAAATGGATACTTCAAGTATATTCATTCCATGGCTTCATAAAATGAGCACTTGCTCCGCCTGTATTTTGATACAGTTATGTATCATTTCGTTAGTATTTTTGTCGCTTCATATTTATGTATGCATGAGTTAATTATCAAGAAGATGCAAAGGACAGATAAGATGCCTGTTACCTTCTGTATGTGCTAATGTAGACTAAGTTAAGTATATCATATGTAACCAGACCACTGAGCTGATTAACAGCTTCCTATAACTGGCCTGAAGGATTAGACATTTTTACGTGGCTACGAACCAATTGGTAACTTAAAAGCAACGGGACCTACAGTTTATTGTGGGATCCGAACTACATCGAGATATGAATTTCTATCACCAGAAATAAATTCCTCTAATTTCGCGTTGGCAGAGCGGGGAATCGACTGTAGAATTCTGTATTTTTCGTAACGTATTGTTAGATTTTTTATTGAGATTTCTTTTAACGAATGATAGTAGATATTTTGGTAGTAATGTCTCCACATCCAGAGAAAAGAAACACGAGAAAGTCGCTAATAACGTTTCATTTTCATCAGATACCAAGCACCTCAGTGGCGTGGTCGGTATGGTGCTGGCTGACCACCTCGCTGGTCGCAAGGTCGATTCTCAGTCATTCCATTGAGGCGTGAGAGATGTGTATTTCTGGTGATAGAAGTTCACTCTCGACGTGGTTCGGAAGTCACGTAAAGCCGTTGGTCCCGTTGCTGAATAACCATACTGGTTCCATGCAACGTAAAAACACCATACAAACAATCATCAGATATCACAATTTAAACAATTTAAGAGTTATACTTGGCGCGATTTTCATCCAAATGGAAATATTATTTACGTAGGGTTAGATTAGCTTACGTGAATTTTTACCCAGGCCTTTTTCCTTACTTTCCCTTCTCCTCATCCCACGGATGAATGAGAACTGTTTCGTCCTCTTTCGTTTTCCCCTAAAACCAAACGAAAGAGAAATTTGCATTTTCCAGCTTTCCCCTCGGGCAATAGATATATTACCGAATAAATAAAAAATAACTTTCTTTATTATGGCTCGGAGATTGTTAGAGAAGAAAAAAATCGTGGAAAACGACAATAATAGTTATACAAAATATAAAAGAGAGAGAGAGAGAGAGAGAGAGAGAGAGAGAGAGAGAGAGAGAGAGGCTTCCTCCAGAGATTAAGATACTAAACATCTGTTTTCTGCGCGATTTTAACTGTTAACATCAAAACTGCATCGACTCTGATGCTCGGATATCGTATCTTGTTCTCATAAAGGGTATGTATGGTTTTGTTTATATTCTGCAATCCTAATATGACGTCGTTGCAAGGTTTACTAAACTAAGATATTTTACTTGGCTGTTCAGTGTCACTTGCTGCCTCTGATATTTGAGACGTCTGTTCACTTGGCGTTGCTAAAGATATTTACTTAGTTGAGGGTCCTTTTCGCGTTTTGATGTTGCATAGAATGTTATTCACAAACGGATTGTGTTGTTATAATGCTTTATTTTCGAAATTGTCGTGATAAAATAGGCATTAACCTGTTCTCTATTAGCATTATTATTTGTATTGTCTGTATTTTTCAATGTAGTCTTTTATCTTTTACTTGTTTCTTTTTTTTTAGGTGAATTTTTGTTTGTTTGATCTCTCTTAGCGAGGCTGGATAATACTCATTTTTGCATTTTGACTCACGTTGATTGTATTCTTGTAAAATATGCGCACAAATACTTATTGGCAAATTGAGACAAAATAAAAAAGGAAAGCATTTAATGCGTCTGGTAATTATCTGTCTACCTCTGGTAATTGCAAGCTTACATCTCAGGGAGTTTTTCCTTTTTGAGACACTTAAAGATCTACATTTTCTAAACCTCTATTCACGAGAGAGAGAGAGAGAGAGAGAGAGAGAGAGAGAGAGAGAGAGAGAGAGAGAGAGAGTAGATTTCGAGTTTCTGAAATGTTTTTGGGTTAAGAAGGCCTTTAGTAATTTTCTCTCGTTTATATCAGATTTACCCTACTTTCTGATATCTGATGTAATGCAAATGAATGAAAATGTTACAATAATCATGAGTAGTTTGAATGAACACAAATAGATGGTGGTTAAAGTACGCAACATTTTAATAGAAATTTAAGCAGTTCCAGTAGCACACTCTTCTGCATGAGTCCTGGAGCTACTTCAGCACCTAGATTTTCCAGGTACCTTTTCAGGGATCTTGGGACCGTACCTAGTGTCCCTATGATTATGGTACTACAATATCCACTGGATATCCATATCCTTCTTATTTCATTTTCAGGTCTTTGATACTTATCAATGTTTTCCTTTTTCTTTCTCTTCAACTCTGGTGTTCACATGGTATATTATTATTATTATTATTATTATTATTATAGATTATTATTATTATTATTCAGAACAAACCCCTCAGGTGTACAACAACTCGACCGAAGAAAAATGATAGATAGCAGTTCATACGGCCTCCAGGAGGTGATGTCCTGGAATTGTGGCTCTCCGACATATGACGTTTGGATGGAATTAGAGTTTTGTTAGAATTTCGGAAGGATCTTGATATTCACTTGACGGCTGCTAAACGCCCCCCCCCCCCCCCACCCCCCCCCCTCCCCATGCCCCCCAGAAGCGCCGTATGTATGTAATGGAATTAGTGAAATTGAATTCATTTGTTGACACATAACTGGATTAAAGACGCATTTGGCGACTCTGCTCTGCTCTCTCTCTCTCTCTCTCTCTCTCTCTCTCTCTCTCTCGTCTCTCTCTTCTCTCTCTCTCCAGGAATGAATGTTTTTAGAAATGTAGGTTTCATTCACGTTTTTTCAAAAAAATAAATAAATCAATAAACAGGAAAATTAACATGGATATTTGTAACTTGCTATTACCAGAGGAAGGTAGATATTTTCCATACTTATTAAATGCGTTCCTGTTTCTGAACAAGTATTAGCTGAAAGCAAAACAATTAGTCCGATATGAAGCGCCATGCTTTCCATAGTTTGTTTGCCTAGTTTACTGACGATCATAGCAAAACTTTAAGTTTGACATCATGTACCCCGCTACACGCACACACACACATGTAGAGAGAGAGAGAGAGAGAGAGAGAGAGAGAGAGAGAGAAGCGGGGTTAGGAGAGCATAAAACAAACTACTTTACACTATATTAGTAAATTCTGACCTTTTTAAAAACACTTGAAATTGGACTTTTATAAAGGAATAAGTTTCAAGAAAGAACTCAAATTGTATCAAATATCCTCCCTTTAAAAGAAAGCTGCCCCCGTATTTCCATCCTTCTGCCATATTTATCGGATTGAAGAAAACTAACGATAACTCGAAGGACAAATTTGAGTATGAGGCTGATTCCCTCGACACACACACACACGAACTCATTCCTAGGTAAACAACAGTCGTTGACAGAGCACCTTATATCTTCAAAGACAGATATCATTCACTTTCTGGCAGAATTTTTCTGGAACGTTAATAATCTTGATATGGTTCCCTGATGGATCTATTTGCATAGACGAAGACTTTTCACTCGAGATCGTACATAAAATGTAAAAGTGGTCGAGAGGGAGGTTCTGTTTACATTTCTTGTTTGTACAGTTTCAACAACTTAAGCTCAACTTTCCTTAGAACGGCCTGTAAACATACACGGCCGCAAATACAGGGGGACGTGGGAGAAAACGAAGATTCCTTCCAACTTTTGGGGGAAAGTTTCCAGTAGACTCCAGATGTTGTTGGAAAATTTCGATTACGCATGTTTGGGGGGGGGGGGGGGGTGTGGGGAGTTGTTAGGGGGGCTTCGTCCCTTTCGAGATAAACCTTCCCCTCTTATACCCAAAACTGGATTATTCCTCACAAATGGTAAAAATTTCGCAAACTGTAACTCCAATCTTCTGCTACTGATTTGAACTTCACTCCTGGTTAAGTTATCAACTCGGATTATTTTTTTTTTATTTAATAATAATTATGCTCTTTTCTCCGTTCTCCTTTTTCATATATTTGGCTCGCTCTTTTTTTTGGGGGGAGGGGGGTGTTTGGTGGCGTCGTTCCTCTCGAGATAAACCTTCCCCCCGCCCCCTTATACCCAAAACTGGATTATTCCTCTCAAATGGTAAGAAACTTCACAAACTGTAACTCCAGTTCCTGCTGCTGTTTTGAACAACAATCGTGGTTAAGTTAACAATTCAGATTACAATAACTTTTTGGTTTATTTAATAACTATGCTCTTTTCTCCGTTCTCCTTTTATACACTCTGGCTTTCTATTCTCACGAATAAAACTCATCACTATCATCTTGATTTATCCTTTTCAGATGGCCAGAAATATTGCCATGAAGAGATTCAAAGTTTTTAACTGTGCGAGGCATTTTAAATGTTTTCGGGAGTGCTCTCTCTCTCTCTCTCTCTCTCTCTCTCTCTCTCTCTCTCTCTCTCTCTGTCATAATTGCTAGCCCTTGTCATATAGTTTAGAAGGATATTAGTAGGAATGAGGAAACCAGCGTGGCCTCCTCCAGCGTTTGCATTTCTTGAGGTATACAATTCAGACTCACGTTTTTCCCCAAAACGTTTTTGTGGACCTGAATATATATCACTTTATCTGAAAATTCATTTGTTCCTCCGACGCCCTTCTGACGAGAATTTTTAGAACGTTTCTAAATGGATTATGGGGAAAAATCCGTTACGCGACATGCGTGAAATAACACTTCGAAGATTAGCAAGAAAAATTACGTTTATGAATTCAAATTTTTTACAACAAATACGAATTTAAGTTCAATTCATTTGTGTCGTCTGAACATTTCTGAATTGAGTCAAACATAAACATTTAGGCGTAAAAAAAGTAATTCGGTGATAAAAGAGACATAGAAAATGAATTCAGTCATTATTTTACAGTTCGCGTCAAATAAATAGAATAAACTTGGCTTATTTGATCAATGTAGTATAAAACAGAAGCATTTTTCGTCGGATGAATGCATATTTATTTAACTAAAAAAAGAGAGAAAACTGAAGCCTTGAATATTTAATTCAAAACGTTGTTAAAAACGTAATTCTTTTATTTTCGTGCCTGTATAATATGTTGCGTAATCGGATTTAGCGTTTAATTTTATGCAAATTTATATATAATGCATTTGTGCATTTGCAGAGAATGTAGTCGTTTTATTCGGTATCGTTCATAACTTATTTATTTTTATTTATTTATTTGATTTTTTTTCCCATTTGTAGTCATGGCCTTTGCCCTGCATTACTTTTTAAATCATGAACGCTTGTCATTCCGTTATTTTCATTTACAATTTGTGTAATTCAAGTGAATATGGAAAGATGTC
>NC_087204.1:14985866-15005866 GCF_015104395.2 Macrobrachium nipponense | reverse complement strand
TGTTTCTTGCACAGGCTCCAGTGGAGGGCTTTTGCCACTGAATCATGCCTCTTTTTGTACTGGTTCTGTGCAAGTGCCGGGCATTCACTTGCTATGTGGTTTATGGTTTCATTTTTCGTATTGCACTTCCTACATGGGTGGAGAGATGTTATTTCCGTCTATCATACTTTGAACATATCTGGTTCTTAGGGCCTGATCTTGTGCCCGCTGTTTATCATTCCTTCAGTTTCCTTCTTTAGCTCTCCCCTCTGTAGCCATTGCCAATTGTCATCGCTGGCTAGTTCTTTAGTCTGTCTCATGTATTGTCCGTGCATTGGTTTGTTGTGCCAGTCCTCTGTTCTTTCTGTCTTTCTCCTGTCTCTGTATATTTCTGGGTCTTCGTCTACTTTTATTAGTCCTTTCTTCCCATGCACTCTTTAGCCACTCGTCTTCACTGGTTTTCAGATATTGCCCCAGTGCTCTGTTTTCGATGTTGACGCAGTCCTCTATACTTAGTAGTCCTCTCCCTCCTTCCTTTCGTGTTATGATAGTCTGTCCGTATTTGCTCTTGGGTGTAGTGCTTTGTGTATTGTCATTTGTTTCCTGGTTTTCTGATCTATGCTGCGGAGTTCTGCCTTCGTCCATTCGACTATTCCTGCGCTGTATCTGATTACTGGCACTGCCCATGTGTTTAGGCTTTTATCATATTTCCGGCGTTGAGTTTTGACTTGAGTATCGCCTTGAGTCTCTGCATATATTCTTTCCTGATCGTGTCCTTCATCTCTTGGTGTTTTATATCTCCTCCTTCCATTATTCCCAGGTATTTGTATCCTGTCTCATCTATGTGTTTGATGTTGCTCCCATCTGGTAGCTTTATCCCTTCAGTTCTCGTTACTTTGCCTTTTGTATGTTGACTAAGGCGCATTTTTCTATTCCAAACTCCATCCTGATGTCTCCAGATACAATCCTTACAGTCTGGATTAGGGTATCTATTTCCTTGATGCTCTTACCATACAGCTTGATGTCGTCCATGAACATCAGATGGTTGATTTTGTTGCCTCTTTTCTTGAGTTGGTACCCGGCATCCATCTTCTGTAGTACTTTTGTCATGGGAATCATGGCTACTACGAAGAGTAGTGGGGACAGTGAGTCGTCCTGGAAGATCCCTCTCCTGATATTAACCTCTGCTAGTCTTTTTCCAGAGCTTGTAAGTATTGTATTCCAGTTGCGCATTGTATTTTTGAGGAAGCTGATGGTATTTTCCTCTGCCCCATATATTTTCAGGCATTCTATTAGCCATGTGTGTGGTATTATTATTATTATTATTATTATTATTATTATTATTATTATTATTATTATTATTATTATTGTTGTTGTTGTTGTTTTTGTTAAAAGTTCGTGTTTTATAACTTATATTATTGTGTACCCTTTTAGAACATTTATGACATCTCGTGATAGAGAGTTGTTCCCCATTATTATTATTATTATTATTATTATTATTATTATTATTATTATTATTATTATTAAAAATTTCAGCCGCGTTTATTTTGTATAGACTTTTCTCTATTCTTCTTTATTACTGACTTTTCTCCTGTACTCAAGTTGGCTATTAAAACGCCAAATGGGGAATTCGTGTCAAAAAACGTGGTATTTCTCAAATTGAATATATTATACAAAATGCCTTACAAATTGGACTGAATTACGCAGTCATTAAATCGTTACTTTTCTCATTCTCGGTAATAAAAAGGCTCCCATATGTTTTCGCTTAACTGAAACTTATTTGCACACTCGAGATTATTATAATTTACCATTTTACCAAAACTCGGCTCATTACCTTAATTAGTTTTCGAGTTTTATGGTTTTAAGTAAACTTCGTATCGTCCTACGCTGCGTTTGCTTTTAATATCGTACCATCTTGGAAACGAATGTGTTCAAAATCTCAGGGAAAACATGACTGTATAGAATTTATTGCGTCTTTTTGAATGATTAGCGTCTAAACCTTTATGTTCTTGAACTATGATTAGCAATGCAGTATGAAACCAGTGCCGCAGGTGATAATTATATGCATATGTTTTTTGTATGTTAAGATTAAAAACTCTGCAAGAGGGAGGAACTTGGGAGGATGGAGTGGGAAATAGGTCATTCACAAGAGAAAATAAAATTCATTACTTATAAAAATAGCAAATTCGAAGAGCTATTATGTATAATGTTATTTTCAACAATCTTTCTCGCCCTTTACTAATTCGTATAAGAGAGTAAAAGAGACGTAATTCACTTTTATCCCAGAACAATAATTCCTTTTCAGTTTCAACAGGGACCAAAAAACTATCTAAAGTTCATTATATTTTAATTTTAACTCGAGTCTGTCCTCCCACTCAGAGCAGTGTTCCTGGCCCTTTTCGACCATGAGATGCAGGTTAATGATTTCCTCTTCTTCTTCGTCTTCTTCTTCTGGAATTAAGCGTCATTTAAACTCAGGAAGGAAAAGAACCCTGGGAAATGGAGAGAAGTAGGGATAATATCGTTAACCTTCAGAAAGCAAAAGACCCAACTTGAAAACACGAGAGAGAGAGAGAGAGGAGAGAGAGAGAGAGAGAGAGAGAGAGAGAGAGAGAGTGGGGGGAAGGGCAGATAAATAGACAAGGAACCATGAATGCAAGAGAAACGAGAGATGTTATTTGAGGAATACGACGATCATGGCCTCATTCAAACACGCTCTGATAGTCTCAAAGATCGTCCTGTATACAAGTGACCCTTTTTTATATTATTCTAACTCTTTGTAAGTGGTAACAAATTCAACAAATACATTACCAGAATGTATTAGAACTGCCCAATGTTCGGAACCCTTTAATTAGTAAGCCGGAAACAAAAAAGGATCATCAAGGTGTCGATGCGTTGAAAGCATTTTGTATTTTTTCCTGTTTAGACAAAATGTTCTATGATTCGGAGATCTTGAATGTTTCATTGAATTAGGAGAACATGGTTACCGGTTCGGAACCTTTATTTATTTATTTATTTATTTTTTTTTTTTTACATGGATCTCCAACGCCCCCTTTGCATTCAAATGGGATGTTACTTTTTTTGTGTGTGACGGGTAATCCTCATTTATTATGCATGTTATAATTTGCATTTAGATTTGTCAGGACGAACAGGATAACTTTACATTATCGAGGGAATAATGCTGGATCAGCGCTGCCCTAACGCTATCAAGAGATCCTCAGTGGGTGTTTATACCATTGGGACGCAACACATTTCAAAGTAAAAGTGTATATATGATATGTATATATATATATATATATATAATATATATTATATATATATAGATATAAAGATATATATATATATATATATATATATATAATATATAGATCATATATATATATATATATATATATATATATATATATATATATATATATATATATATATATATATATATCTATATCTATATATATATAATATATATATATATATATCTATATATATTATATATATATATATATATATATATATATATATATATATATATATATATATATATATATATATATATATATATATATATATATATATATATATATATATATATATATATATATATATATATTATATATCTATCATATAATATATATATATATATATATATATATATATATATATATATATCTATATGTATATATATCTATATATATATATATATATATATATATATATATATATATATATATATATATATATATATATATATATATATATATATATATATATATATATCGATATATATATATATAGCTAGATATATATATGATATATATATATATATATATATATATATATATATATATATATATATATATCTATATATATCTATATATATATATCTATAGATATATATATATATATATATATATCTATATATATATATATATATATCTATATATATATATATTATACTCTATATATATATATCTATATATATATAGATATATATATATATATATATATATATATATACTATATATATATATATATATATATATATTATAACCTTATTTGGTTTCGAGGTGATGGTAGAAGATTACACTGAAATTCATGCCTGACTTCTCTCAAGAGTATACATAGACCCAGCGGTAATTAAATACCTAGGCTCCAAAAGTTCGTACCTTCATCTCTCTCTCTCTCTCTCTCTCTCTCTCTCTCTATGAGACCATCAGCAGGGAGACATGCAGTGTTTTCTTCCTACCTGTGTACTGCGAGCTGTAAAAGTTCCCCTAAGTCTCCACTTGGTACCTAAGGAGACGTGACCAGGAAGTGAGAATCTATTTCAGAGCAAAGTTCTTATGATCACATTCGTTGCTGTAGGCTTTGGTCGCAGTAACTTGCGTGCCGTTCGACAGCAGTTGGCACTAGGAAGTTTTAGGGTAGTTTTTAAACGGCCATGTCTACATCACTCTATTCTAAACATTGACAAGTATTTGAAAGCACTGTAATGAATGGAAGTGCCCCATTCACTAATAATTCGCAGGATAATTAAAGAAAACAATAGCTACAAAAGGTTTATAGTAATACTAATGGATAGGTCACGTAACTAAAACGTGTAACAGTCGCTACTTCCGTGATATATAAGTCTGTCAAACATGGAAAGTTGTAACCCAAAAAGTGAAAGGCATTAGACAATGGACTCTCCCTGACGTCCGTGAATCTTTCATTTTCAATAACTTGAAATTTTTAGTGAGTTTCGTTCAGAATGTCTGTCAATGGTATAACCTGTTAAGTTAACCAAAAGAGTGAGACATTGCACACGAAATCGAAGGTATTTGTTCCCAAGCCAGAGCCCAGAATTGGTGAGAAATTCATCAGAAGAAGAGATGGTATCTGTTTATAGGTTATTGTTTCGCTTTCATGACGAAATCAGCCAAGGTCACTGACAAAGCCGCCTATGTGAAATGCCCTTCTCACTAGAGGTGATTCCGGCTGCTGGTTCCTGGAAGCCTAACACTACTGATTTGAGATCCTCCCTCTTAAGGCTTCCAGGAACCAGGTACCGAGAGCCCTTGTTATGGACGGTAACTAATTCCACGGAGGCCTTAAATTCCCCCCTTGAATTCATAAATCATTCGACTCGGTTCGAGGCCTCTGTCCTCTGTTGTGGTGGACTGAAATATGTATAAGAACGAGAAAATATGAAAATGTTTTAATAGAAAATTTACCTTTAAAGTAGAATTTCATCTTTTTCGCATTTCTTTCTTTACGTCCAAATGAATAACTTCCTTTAACACTCGCAAAACTGATGGTGTAAACTATTGTTATGAATGGAATTCGCATCGATGAGTCTAAAAGCCCACATACACTGAACGATTGTCTGAACGACTGTCTGTGTCGTTCGCAAAAGCACTGTGTATGGGCTTGTCTGAATGCAAAAGTGGGCGGAGCTTCGTGTCTGAACGATCTCAGAGGTTATCTATCACGACAAGGTTGCTGGCTTGCGACATGAGTCTGTCATACGCAGATCGTTCAATTTATGGCATCATCTCATCTAGAGATGATGCCATGTCTTCTCGAGACAAAATCTTTGTTCAGACTGAAATCGGTGCGGAGATCGTTCATACTGTCTGAACAGTGAGTGTGTGTGTGTGGGTCGATAACGACAATCGATCAGACAGTCGTTCAGACAATCGGTCAGTATATGGGGACATTAAGACATTCTTCAGACAGCGATCAGAATTGAGAACAGAATAGTCCTGAGGTTTTGTGGTTTATAAAGAACAAATGCCAAAAGCGAAGTCGACCAAATTTACTTTTCTAGCCCAGGAGTTTGTTTTCAAGAACAGAATTCTTCATTTGCGCAAATAGCGATTTACGTTTTGGCCTGAAAGGAGGAACAGATGGAATTTAATTGAGATAGAAGTGGATAGAGAAATATGAAGACTCCAGTTGATAAACTTCCCATCCACATTTTCTCATCTTCGGAGAAACTTGGAGCATAAAAAAATGCTCTCCTGGAGTCTTTCCAGCGGCGCTGTTGATTTTCCAGAGAAAATTCGCCCTGTTCATTAAAGCGAACATGGAAAGTTGAGATGGAAAGGGTGTCGGATTAAGTGCCTCATTTACATTTGTAAAGACTAATGGGTTTTCCTCATTATGAAGATAGAAAGAACTGGATGATTTAAAAGCGTTTTCGCTGACATTTTTATTTGGGAATTGGATCGATCAAATTTATACCATCATAGCAAAGTGACTGAGTCACGATATCTATACCAGTAGCTATTGTTATGAGTAACTATAGGTCCAGTCCTTACCAAAAGACCCCCACCCCAAATTTTTGGAAGTTCATATTTTCTGTGACTATCCTTTTCATTGAACTGTACTTACATAGTAATAAATAATTATTGTTTTTTTGTTTGTTAAGTCAAGGTATATAACATAACAGCGAATAAAGTAATATAAATGTTATTGTTAACATAAATGAATCAATCAATAAAACTGAAGAAATATTCTTGAATTTCAGTGCAAACTTTCAACATTATAAGTAAAATTTTATTCTGTTAACCAAAGTCAGTACTTTGAATAAAATCAAATCGGGCAGAAGGGCATAGACCTCATACCCAATTTTTCTTCTTAATGTAACTAAAATAACATTTTCAAGTATTGTCCAGTTATGGGAAAAACGACCCCCACCCATAAGAAAAACTGTTGGTACGGGCCTATAATCGATAGAAGTAACGTTTTTAATGCCAATATACTCTTCTTAGAGAGGTTTTATGACCATAATAAACAATTTTCCATTGGCCGTCAGTTTGTATTTGTTTTGAATCTCATGAACTTGATTGTTCATGTATATTCAGACCATCTTTGCAACCGACGATATGAGGAAAGGTTACCAGGGTAACTCAAGTAAAATAGCACCATCCCTTCAATACTCATTAATTGGACTTATTTTACGTTCTTTTAAGTTTCGGAATAATACAGCGATTATCCAATTGTCTCATTTGATATTGGTTGAAATGATGATCGAGTTAAGTTTATTTACGTTTGCTAATTTGATTTCCGTAGCGAGTTTGCTCTTAAACTAAAGAGGAATTAAGCTACCTTTTTAATACAGTATTTATTTTCTTAATTAAACAGAATGTCTACATAAGCGAAGATAAAAAGGGCACCTTTCTTTGATAATAACCAGCGACTCGATTAATTATATTTTCCCAGTCTTTTACGTTGCTACCGTTGACGCTGAAGCTAAAGGAATTTAAAGCTAACATTGAATTATCTCTTGTAAATCATTGGGAAAGTTGGCACTAGATTTTTATCTCTTTATCGTACACTTTAATGATAATTAACACACACTATATACGTATATAGTATATATATATATATATATATATATATATATATATATATATATATATATATATATATATATATATATAATATATATGTGTGTGTGTGTGTGTGTGTGTGTGTGTGTGTGTGTGTGTGTGTGTGTGTGTGTGTGTGTATATATATATAATATATATATATATTATATATATATATATATATATATATATATATGTAAGTGATTACATAATAAAAATATGGAATGTTATTCCATATATATAAAAGACTAAAACTAAAAAGGTCAACCAGATTGCTTGCAGGAATGTGATCAGACCAAGAGACGCTAAGATGACGTATACTATAAAGTATGTAGGCTAAGTTGACATGCCGTCACCTGTAGTCATTCAATTGTTTTATAAACTTTAGTCCAAGCTTCCTGCTTGAGACAAACACCGTGACCTATAGCTCAAGCGGCCTACGTGATTAGTAACTATGTCATCTGATTGTATGTTCGTATGTAACTATGTCATCTGATTGTATGTTCGTATGTTCGAGCTACTGTCTGCTCCTTTATGACTTGTAACCGAGATGGTAGACAGAAGAGAATAGAGTTAGCTATCGTCATTAGAAGACCTGTATCTCTTTACCTAAGCTTTATCATGTAGAGAATATAGAATTAGCCATCATCATTGGCAGAAGCGATCAAGCTATCGTTATTAGAAGACATTTACAATCATACCTGATCTTCACCATGTAACTTCAGAAGAATATATGTATTTTTATACTTCGTGTTTTCGACTAGAACCTCACCTCATCACCGAATCATCATGAGTTTAACACATCGTCGTCATAACCAAAGAAGATAATACCGACTTCGTAAGTGATCTACAAACCCCAAGACACTCCAATGAATATGGAAGTGCAATACCAACCGACTTAGCGTAAGATTATCGCAAGTCTAACATTACCTCATAGGGCGCCTTATGATACAAGGCAACAGCCCTAAAAGTGGTGGCAGCGTACCAGAAGAACTCTACAATTTCTCCGAAGAAAAAACCAGAATAATAAATCATGTATCATCAGAGTCAACGATGACGAAAGCAGCAGATTCTTCAAGCAACCCAGTATCATCGTTTAGTGAGCGACTTCAGAAAACAACAAGAACTCTTCAATGACGACGAAAGCAAGAGATTCTTCAAGCAACTTAGTATCATCGTTTAGTGAGCGTTTTCAGTAGTGAATAACTTCAAGAAACAAAACCGACGTGTCCTTTTCCTACGGCAACGCAAGCTTCGTCTCTCATTAGAATCATTCAAGAAAACATCGTTATTGAACGTTTCCAGCACTTCAAGAAACAAACCGAACACGTCTGCAGCATCGGATTTTCAAGGGCTCGAAGCCAAACCAGGTCATCCGCTAAAAACAGAAGGAGGACCAAGGCCGTGTGTCGTTATCGGAACACCGTGACTTCCCACAAAAGCAAGCTAAGTACAATTTTTTATTCATTTGGAGTAACTTTGAGTGTTTCCTTTACAGGTCGAATTTCGTTATTCCTGTGGCTGAAGTTACGAGACATTCTTAATCTTACTTTTTTACAGAAATTATCTACATCATTCAGATTTCGCTACTGCGAGTTTTTATCTTTGAGTGTCTGTTTCCAGAAGTTCTACTGAATATCATAATCATATACTATGCTAATTTTATCATTTTGGGTGATTATTAATCCTTTACGTAACAAATCATATTAAACAGTGAATATGCGTTTACGCAGTGGACGTCTGTATTTATACAGATGCATGGATAGGGTCGTTAGGCACCGTAGTGATTAGAAAACACACAAAAACAAGTGGAACACCCGTACAAATCTAGATAAATTAGAGGTAACACTATTTCGGGTCATGACAATAAATGCTCCTTTGCAAAGTCCCGATCGCAGTTTTAGCCTTGAGTTTTTTGAGTTATATAAAATATCGAACCTCAATTGACTCAACTTAACTTTAAAAATACGGCTGGATTGCAAGGAATAACATGTCTGTAAAAAACTTTCATTAGGCTAAATGCGCTGACCAGGATCCCTCACTATTTCAAATTTTAGCAAAGAATGAAGTAAACAACAGAAGTACATGCTAACCGCAGTAGAGATAACTTATTTTAATAGTAATCACTCAATTCTTTATAGTTCGTCATTCCAATACGTTTCGTTGCTTTATACGTAACTAGCAGCAACATAATGCTAAAAACATACAATACGTTGCCAATGGTAATAAAGAGAAGGATCCTAATTATTACAAAAATAAATAGGTAAACAATAGCCCTTTCAGAAACAAACAAATCGTGCTTAAGCACTTGGGTACTGTGTCATCCAGTCAAGCGGTCAGGGTCAGTTAAATCTGCCGAGTGTTCAAAGCATAGCAAATTCCACACAATAAGTGACTCTAGCAGAGTGGGGAAAAGCGATGTTGGATCATACATGCCAATACCTTTTTGAATTAAAAAGGAATTTTCCTATGAATATCACGACCGTATCAAGTAAACAGAGCATGTTCTCGTTTTTTTAAATACATAAGTTATTATAAGTAGTGGTGGATTAAGCCCGACTGTACGCGCCATAAAAAATTAGAATATCTTGTTTTATTCCTTTAGTACACGTAATATCCTGTATTTACGGACTCACCGTCTGTTGTTCGAACTTCCCTAATGAGAAGTCCGGATAAGCGAGCGCTTACAGATACCTCTATAGTTATAAAAAACATTGATCTGTATCTAGTGTAATTGTAAGATATCCATCTAGGGGTATCCATATTATATACCACCTCCTGCAAAATAAGGCGTGTTTATCAAAGGAAAATTCTATAAACCTTCAAACATATTAAAATCCGTTTGAACAAAAAGAGACAGTTAAGCAAATAATAACTTATATAGAGGAACAAATCATTGTCTCATAAATCGTGATATTGTTCAACGACCCAACAGAATTCTCCCACAACTGCAGTCGCAGTTTACACGCAAAATCTCGAGACGCATGCACCCTCGAATGTCTTAGTGCGTGTAAAAAGACCTTGCTGGGAAATGAAATTTTAATCCTTCCCGACACTCTGAAATATAACGATTTCCGCGAACAAAGAAATAGACATGGTTGACTCGCAGCAACAAGTTAATCTAGTAATCCACAAAACCTATATATATAAATATCGCATTTTTTTTTATTGTTGCTAATTTTTAATCACGCCCAATCAGTCGTAGATGAATCTCTTATACTCTATCTAAAGTAATATCCGTAAAGTCATTCAAGCAGAGGTGATTCAGCAGAAATTTCCTTTATCTTTTATCTGAATACCAGGAAGTTTCTCCACTAGCGAGTGATCTCTGGGAGAAAAACGGATGTCATTGAAAACAAAATACGGTCTAAGGACAAACATAAAGCTATATACGTACCTTCGCATAGACTCCCAATGAAATTTCAAAATAGAGATAAATGACGAAGTTGAAAAATTTTAGTAATAGGAGCCATTAGGAAATCAAATAAGCCCATATAATTTTTCCCTCAAACGTCATGCCATAAAAGATCGGACTTGGCGTATCTGCGTAGATTTCTGTCGCTTAAACAAGGAAACGACTCCCGATAGTTTCCAGTGCCATGTACCGACGACATCTTATCTCTGTTAGGTTAGAATAAATTTTTCACCAGCTTGGACTTACTTAAAAGCTTTTACCAGATACCATTACCTAAGTGATTGTACCTCATACACCGTTTTCCGCACACTCAGGGGACATTATCAATTTTTACGTATGCCTCTGGCCTACATTGTGCCCCAATTACAATATAGTGTTTGGAGACTTTTAGGGGTACCCTACATGCTTATATGGTTGGTCTTATAATCGTTTCTAAATACCTTAGAAGTACATTCCACATAAAACTAGAGCTAGTGCTACAGAGACAAAGACAAATAATCTCAGAGTAAAATATCTAAATGTGAGTTTTTTAAAAAACCGAACATGTTTATCTAGGTTTTATGTGTCTAGTCAATGGTCTTAAAGTAGTCCGTGGTTAGGTGTCGGCTATTCATAACTTCCGGTACCTATTAACGTAAAAAGGGATACAGCACTTTTGCGCTGTAGTGGGTATTACAATCGTACGTAAATATGTAACCTTCAATCATGACAGCTCCTTTAACAGATCTTACGAAGAAGGGCGTAGATTTATTATGGTCTGAAAAGCATCAACAGGCGTTCGATATCTTAAAAAGCGGAATAATGCAGCTCACCTAACTTAAAAATCCCTGATTTAAATAAGGAATTTTTTTTATTGCAATAGACTCCTCAGACCAAGGGGGTAAGAGGGGTATTACTTCAGTAATATGATAAACAGTTCTTCCCTATAGCTTTTTATTCACGTAAACTAAAGCCCTCTGAAAGTAAATATACAGTAATAGGCAAGGAAGGGCTAGGTATCTTTAACTCTCTAGTACATTTTAAGTTCATAATCTATGGCTATCCTGATAAAGTCCTTTACTGAACATGAGTCCTTTACCGAGTTTTTCAAAGGCTTTAATCACAGTCCAAAAGGAGGCTCGGTGATAAATGATCATTCAGGTCTTTGGAGCCAAGATAAGATATCTACCTGGGAAAGCAATTATCATAGCTGACGCATTATCCCGCAATCCCGCACCATACTGCAAAGCACCATTAATTGAAACTAAAAAAAAAAAAATATATAGAAACATCCGTGCTATTGTTAAAACCGTATCTAAACAAGAAAATTCCTTAACCGAAGAGATCGCGAGCATTGAATATCTGGGTTTGGAGCGCAGAAACTGTTACAAACTGAACAAAGCAAGGGTCAGCAGCTAAGCAAAAACAACAATAAAACACTTCTAACGAAAACAGGGTCAGCAGCAATAAGCAAAATAATAAACACTTCAAGCAGAAACCCTAAAGCAAAAGTATATTTAAAGTATGTGTATCAGAATTATGTAATCAAATGTAATATTATATGTAGGTCCGCGACGAGGAAAACCCAAAGAACACAGCAGGTGACTAACGACCAGGTAGTAGTATAATCTCTTTCATACCAATCGTCCTAAACTGGTGCATTCCATCATCCAGGGTTCTCTATTATGTCACAGAAAGCCAAATCACTGTTTTACTGGCCTACGATGCTTACAGATATAAAAAGCACATAACTATGTAACACGTGTCATGAAAACAAGGGATACACTAAGACACCTGTCAGTTTAGGGGCCTATCCTGTGCTAAATCAATCCTTGAAAGAATATACATAGAATTATTAACAGAATTACGAGTCTGACAGAGGGAATAAACACTTCTTAGTGTTATAGTTCCTTGACACGTTATATAGAATTAATAGCACTAAAAACAAACACCACCGACAATTGAGTGTGTTAGGAATATTTATGAGTGCTATATCAGTAAACATGGAATTCAACACATAATAATCTGACTCTGGTGGTGTAAATCAATAATATCTCCATAACTCGTTGTGTGAATTCCTATCCATAAGAAAACAAATAATATATTTTATCACCCAGTCAATCGATTTGGTAGAATAAGAGATAAATAAGAAAGTGTCAATGTCTTACGAGTTACAACTCGTGATATTGGATCCGAACTGGATTATAGCGGTTCTCGCGGTTTTGAATACCTTTATCATTCATATCTTGTATCTATAGAATTGATACCGCAAGTAGCATTATAACGGTACTCCGCTAGAACACTTTTTCCACATATTCAAGCCAAAACCCTTAATTTATTCCAAATATATATATAAAAAAATATATAAATAAATAAATATAAAAAATAAAATAAATATGGATACAAGGGAGTTCAATATAATACACTCCTTAAGAAGTCGGAAGGGTTACAAATTATAATAAAAAAGGAATCACGATAAAATCAATAAGCAAAACGTAACCATAGGTTAATTAAATATCCAAATATATATGCGTAAAGATTTGAACTCTAACTTAACGCTTTAGTAATGACAAAAATAAACTAAAAAGTTCAAACACATATCAAACCTACTGACATATTGTCTGTCCGGTGATTTATATTCGTAGTCAAAAAATAAATAAATAAATAATAAACAATGAATAAATAAAATAAAATAAAATAGATTTTAAAGTCAGGAAGTCTAGAAGTGAAAAATGGATATCTATGGAATAATCCTATATTGAATCTTATACAGGGCTAATAATATATATAGAATTTGTATGGAAACCTTTTTCATTAGTTTGAATAAGGAATATTTAATTTAACATAATTACATTTATTTACAATCATGCAGATTTCCAACATGAAACTAATATATTGTTCAATTTTGGTGCTGTTTTTTTTTCAGACATTCTTCTCCTGTGGGTGGAGAATTAAAACAAAAAAATATCATTTGAAGATACTAAAGTCGTATTTAATTACAGCAAGTCACGTAACTCTTAGCTGGCTGAGAGCAATCTCCTGCCAAGTGACGACGTCATCATTGCCGATTCATCATTGTTCTGTTTAACCTCAATAATCTGCTTGCATAGGCTTCATCTGTGTGTGTCGTCTCGTGCTTGCAAGCAGGTTGCTGGAGAAAGGAATGCTTAGCCCAAACTTCTCATGGGCAAGGCAGACGTTAGGTACAAGTGTCTATCCGTATGCCCAATGCAACTTTAGTAAGGACTTGCAATCATTTTAAAATTAATGAACAAAATAAGCAATAGAATTTCTATAACATCAAAATGGATTAATTTTTTTCTGAACCTCATAGACAATTAGAGTCAATAATTTAGCTTATGACATTGGTAAACGGACATTTAGAAGTATCAAGACATGTATGAAAAAATTTACTTGCAACATTAGCCTATGACAATTCAAGTAAATCACATTCATGGGAAAATGTCACATTTTCTTGAAAAAACCCCAAAGTTTATATAGAAATTAGTTACATAGTGGGTTCTTTCGTTGCATCTCTAGCCTATTAATAAAGTTTTAAAATTAACCTCAGAGGATGCGCGCGAGAAAATTGAATATGAAACTTTTGTTAGGGGCACATAGGATCAGATTTTTATTTTCACAACTTAATTTCAGTTAGCATAAGAGAAAAACAGAATCATGATTAATATTCTCTTTGACTCTTATGTTGCCTGACAATCTTACAAATAGCTCCGTTTTCCAACTTCTCGTCTAGTAACTTACTACCAGTAATAATCGAATTTTCTTTGGGATTCGTATTGATATCTGTTTATTTTTTTATAATTATGGTATTTTACAAGTCATCATAGACCTGGATAGGTTCACTCATTGTTTTAATGCCATGGATAAAAAGAAATTTGTACAGCTGACTCTTTTGAATTCACAAATATCAGCGAATTCATGTGGGTTTAAGGGGTCTGGTCCTAAATGGCTTTCTCCCCCCCTGTATTTGGATGTTGTCTGAATTTACTTTGCCCTCGTGACAGTATAATTTCACTTGCAGGCTGATTAATGGAAACCTGGTTACAGTATCCTGCAGTACGAGAGTTTCACATCGCAACTTCAAAAAAATCGTTCGTTACTGCGGACGACGGCAGTCGAGTAACAACCGCCTACAATGTGAAAGGAATTTCTTGGACTTCTTCGACGACACCGTATCCCGTCGTTAATCTCGTTTTAAATGCGGAACGCTCCGGCGGCTGTCGGGAAATCGACTACAAAAGGGACATCTCCCGACAATTACGACCAGAAGGATATTTTGCTGGCGAAGGACTCGTGCTGGGGGTGATTTTATTCATAGCGAACTATTCATGTGCTTAGGATGCAGAGAACAAGTATGAGCGCAAAATAGAACGTTGGAACCCGCCCAGGCAAATTTTCCCCTTGTTTTAACCATTAGGAATTGGCCCTTTCATTTGGCTATAGGTGGTTGTCTGGAACTGTGTAATGGGCAAAAGTTGTTCGAATGCTAGTTAAATGTGTAGTAGTATAACCTCGGTCATGTATCCTATATATAATGTATCATGTATCCTATATATAATAATCATAATAACGAATCGAAATATATTTTTTGCGTGTACGCACTAGGAATCTATATATAAATGACCATAAATAACAGAATCGAAATATATCTTTGCGTGTACGCATAGGAATCTATTTAAAGTGCTCATACCTTAATCATAATTATATGAATCCATATGCATATGTATAACCAAAATCAGGTAGCCTATAATCAATCTGTTACCTTTTATCTTACCAATAACTGCAGATATATAACTGTTAGCATAAAAATCAACGAATCAATCAGCATAAACATTATAATTTTATCAATTCATAAAATCAGTTAAAATATGATTTTTTATCATGTTATCAGAATACATTAGTATTTCTGTAGCATATGTATTTTAATGAGATGAAGTGAAAAAACTGTATCAGTATATATCACGTGATCACTATTATTTACCAATATCATTATGTTTATATTTTTATTACTTGAATCTGTATTGTGTGCACCATGATTTTTTTTACTTATAGTACTTTCTATTTATCTATATATATTCACATAGTGTCTGTATCACACTCCTATAAGTCAAATGCAAGTCAAGTTTGAGTAATATTCAGTAGTTGGTTTGGTGGCTGACCGAGCTTTTATGTAAGTGATTACATAATAAAAATATGGAATAATTCCATATATATAAAAGACTAAAACTAAAGAGGTCAACCAGATTGCTTGCAGGAATGTGATCAGACAGAGACGCTAGATGACGTATACCATAAAGTATGTAGGCTAGTTGACATGCCGTCACTGTAGTCATTCAATTGTTTATAAACTTTAGTCCAAGCTTCCTGCTTGAGACAAACACCGTGACCTATAGCTCAAGCGGCCTACGTTGATTAGTAAACTAAGTTTCATCCTGGATTGTATGTTCGTATGTAACTATGATTCCATCTGATTTTGTATGTTCGTATGTTCGAGCTACCTGTCTGCTCCTATATGACTTGTAACCGAGATGTAGACAGAAGAGAATAGAGTTAGCTATCGTCATTAGAAGACCTGTATCTCTTTACCTAAGCTTTATCATGTATAAGAGAGAATAGAATTAGCCATCATCATTGGCAGAATAAGCGATCAAGCTATCGTTATTAGACGACATGTACAATCATACCTGATCTTCACCATGTAACTTCAGAAGAATATATGTATTTTTATACTTGCGTGTTTTCGACTAGAACCTCACCTCATCACCGAATCATCATGAGTTTAACACATCGTCGTCATAACCAAAGAAGATATACCGACTTCGTAAGTGATCTACAAACCCCAAGACACTCCAATGAATATGGAAGTGCAATACCAACCGACTTAGCGTAAGATTATCGCAAGTCTAACATTACCTCATAGGCGCCTTATGATACAAGGCAACAGCCCTAATATATATATATATATATATATATATATATATATATATATATATATATATATATATATACACATACATATGTATGTAGAAATTATACTTGCATATATAGTATATATACATAAAACAAAATTTACAAATTTAGTGCATATACCCACATAAAGTTATTTTTATGTTACACTCATTTCCCCATACAAGTTACCCACCATAGCCAGGCCAAAGAAAAATGAAACAAGCGAAATATAGGTTTCCTTTCTCTACATTTCGACGAAAACTTCCACTGTGACATTCTTAAAGCAAGCCATTCACGATCAGTAATTACTGAAGGAATTCCTTCAAACTTGGCAAAAATGATCGTGAATGGGGTTGTTTGAGGCCTGTCAGTACAACTGTCAGTTACACTGATGAGAACCAAACTCTGCTTGATTTTGGAGGCGAGGCTAACGCCGCACTGAAGGGAACATTGACCGTGAATAGCTACCAGTCAGTAAGTTATCAGTGTGAACCGCATGGCAAGAGTGTGAGGAATGTTGGTGCAGAGATTTGAGTGAGGTTTAAGTAGTTAAGATGCTGGAAGATAGAGAATTTTGGGGCGAATTTTTTTTCAGTTATACAAAGAACAGCCATGCCTTTGGCAAATTAAGTCAAAACTATCTGAATAAATATAAAAAGCGTATGGAAAATCAGCAGAAAACCTTAAGAAAAGTATCCTGATGCAACCACAGACTTCAAAGTCGAATGCGCCGCAACAAGCCCTAATCCCATCAACAATAACTCATTATCACAAAAAATAGAGGAAGCCATTTCGATTGCCTAATCCACGGTAGTCTATCCTACACTGATGGAACGCACTGACCTTTAGTGACGTCCTAGTTCTGAAACTGAAGGAATTCCTTCAGTAATTACTGATCGTGAATGGGCTGCTTGGCCGCTTCCCTCGCCGCTAAATGTGCTGCTGTAATTGTTGTTGGTGTCCCCAGGGGAATATATAGGATCAGAGAGGTCGTTTCTGACCTCGGAATAGGAATAGGAGGCAGGATCAGTCGCGAGAGAATCAGAGCGTAGATGGATTCGTTGTGTCAGGTTACTTCAGGGTCTTTGGCTGGGTGGGTGGACTGGGTGGATGTGACGTGGACTGGGCAATATTCGAGTGACAATACGCTTTAGAAATAGTCTATTATTATTATTATTTTTATCATACTATCGCTAATAACCTATAACAATAAAATCCGAGTGGACCGTTGATACAGCAACCACCCACCCCCTGCAAACCGGTTCGTCTGGTCCGGGTGTGGGCGCGGGTTAGGTAGGGGAGCTTGGGAGGGCTGGCGAAATATCCACCCTCCTCCAGCAAACCTGTTTGTCCGCCCCGTTTGGGCGCTGGGCTGGGCTGGGCAGGTTATGGAGATTGGGATGGTAGGGGAAGGGAGACAGCAGCACCGGTTCCATTGTGAGTAGCGCTCGTATAATTATTATTATTATTATTATTATTATTATTATTATTATTATTAAAAATAATAAAAGGAGAAAATTATCCGTGAGTGAAGTGTGTTTATGTTTCCTGTTTTTTATTCACATTTTCACACAAGTATTTCCAGAGTTCTGTTCATAGCTTCTGATATCTCCTAGTATCACCTTCTGACAGAAAGAAAGCCAATTTCATTATAGGCCCTTTTCTCGTATTATCAACTGTAACGGTAAAGTTGATCGATATCTATCAAATAATAATAATAATAATAATAATAATAATAATAATAATAATAATAATAACAACAGTACATCTGCTATATAATTTAAAGCTGTCACGAAGAAGGAAAACTTCAACACGAACACTGAGAATATTTCTTTTCCCAAAATAGTATTCTGTTGTCAGGCCTGATCTCTTTCGTTCAGTGTAGTATTTTTAACCTCTGACGTAAAAATAAAGACGGTAAAACCAAGGGGGCAAATCCCCCAATAACTTAATCCTCTCTATTTTCCCTTTTGGACGCTAAACCATTCTATTTGTGGTGCCCTGCATATATTTTTTCCTATCTCTGTTGGCTCTGTAACACTGAGGCAACGTTCACTTTGAGGAGAGTTTAGATTATGGAATTCTGTATTCTAAAAGTTTTATTATATGCAGTGTTTTGGTTCATATCTTAGCTGTTTATTAAACGTGCAGTTTTTACATAATAGAATTAATTCCTTAAGGATTTACTTGATTGATTTACTTATTTAAGTTTTGTCTTTTTAAAATGAGAAAATGACTTCTTTTCGGTCCTCAAATTTAAATTTACACGTATTGTTTTGGTTCGTTTATTCAGTATTTAATGTTTGTCTATTTACCTTTGTTTTTTCCCCTGTGCCCCATGAATGGGGGTTAATGTTTAGTAAAAATTATAAATCATAGTTCTTCGCATATTTTGCCTTCTCCAGTATATATGCAAAAACAGACCACATTCCCATTTATATAACTTCAGATTCATTTCCAGTATTAATACAAAAATAGAAAAAATCGTAAATATATATATATATATATATATATATATATATATATATATATATATATATATATACATAGTATATAGTATATATATTATATACATATATATATATATATATATATATATATATATATATATATATAATTATTTTTTTACGTGAAAAGCCAAAGATGTTTGTAGCTTTCTTTCCTACATCTTTTAAGCGTTTCTTTCCCTTTTCATTTTCACTCTTGCTTATGAATACTACTACTACTACTACTACTACTATTACTAATACTAATACTACTACATCACTATTGAAAATAATCTAATGTCTGTGTAGTCTGAACGGTATAAATCACGGAAGATATTTTTTTGAAGATTGTAACCTGCAATGTCAGATACTGACGTGTGGCTTATGCAAATCTTAATCGTTGGATTATTTTTGGACTTTTCATGTTGATGGAGTTTTGTGACGATAAAATAGCCGGAGCGATATCTGGTTAACGTTATCGGAAATTCCTGAATAGCTACCGACTTTGTAAAACAGGACCAGAATACCCTTATTATATCAAGGACAAACCGCTGTGAAACATATTTATAAACTGTATACTCTGTTGGCAACAAGCTCTCTCTCTCTCTCTCTCTCTCTCTCTCTCTCTCTCTCTCTCTCTCGAATAAATGACATTTTGAAATAGGCGTAGAAAATATTCTAATGAGACTGAGAAATATATTAAAGTCAAAAGGAAAAGTTGAAAAACGAATTACTTGCACAAGCCAGTCAAAGAGAAAAAACAGGGATGAAATCGAAAGTTTTAGTTTAATAATATCCCAATGGAGCGATTTTATTAAC
>NC_087204.1:14968705-14981205 GCF_015104395.2 Macrobrachium nipponense | reverse complement strand
TTTATATGTCTGTCTGTGTTATGCGGGCGTTTTCTTGTCATGTAATATACCGAATGTGTAAATATATTTTACATTGTTGCTGGGGCTATTTGTGGTAGTCAGTCGACCCTTATAGAAAAACTGATTAGTCAAATATTGAAAAACTGATGATGTATGTGAATTCATATACGCACGCTAGAACAAACGAAGAACAACGTTTAAGTGATACTTCAGATTTGCTGTCTATATATATATATATATATATATATATATATATATAATATATATATATATATATATATATATATATATATATATATATATATATATATATATATATATATATAATATATATATATATATATATATATTATTGCGTCTGTGTGGGTGTGTGTATACGTATCCGTATATATCTAATATTATACATACATATGTAATTATACGCTCATACTTCCATCCTCTGAATTATTGTGTCATTCAAGAGAATTTTAAAACATGTTTGCCTTTCCTTCTTCATTATTGTCTAAATATAAACAGAAATGAGAAAACTTTCCTCGTTGTACCTCGTTTCCGGGTAAACGCAACATCTTCCTTTATTTATTGCGTTAAACGTCGACTTACATCTCCAGAAAAACTACGCTTGCAATGTAGAAAAGTTGTGATTATTAATGAGACTTAATGCTGAGAGTTCATGATGAGTGTTCACTCACCCACACACAACACACACGTTTATAAGTGTACCTATGTAAATGTATAGTTAATTTATGCCTGTAAATTTTTCAAATTCTTTACCTCGTGTTTTTCCAGGTTCCTCTAACTTGCCTCTTTCAAGATGAATTATTATCGTTCCTTCACAGCTATACGTAAGCTTTTTTCCTTCCTACAGCATTTTGTTATTTGCATTTTTAGTGTTCTGTAAAAGAAAAACTATTGAGATGGCTTTGTCTGTCCGTCCGCACTTTTTCCTAACCGCCCTCAGGGCTTAAAAACTACTGAGGCTAGTGCGCTATAAATTGGCACGTTGATCATCCACCCTCCAGTCATCAAACAGCCCAAATTGCAGCGCTTTAGTCGCAGTAGTTTTTATTAAATTTAAGATTTAAACTAGCTATGGTCGTTGCTTCTGGCAACACAGCAAAACAGGCCACCACGGCCGGCTGAGAGTTTCAAAGACCGCAGGTCATACAGCATCATACCGACACCACTGAAAGATAGATCTGGTGGTCTTGGGTATACGCTGTACAGAGAACTTGATCGCTTCTAAGAAACTCTGTCGTATTTGTTACTTCTTTTATTTATTTATTTTATTATTATTATTTTTTTTAGCCCGAACTGAGGAAAAAGCATATTATGGTAACCGTTCTGTTGACTTTGAACACAAGGAAAAATACACTGTTATTCACTAATGATTTGTGATGATGTTTAGGGGTAGGCCTAGGCATAGGTCTATTCCCTTCCGAATACTCACATCACCTCCTCGTCAGCGTCTCCTCACGGATTTCAGTTAAGCTTTGACGGAAGATCTCTGGCAGAAGGTAAATATTGACCTAAAACTCCTCAGTATCTGCAAGGGAGATCTTTCAGCCTCCATAAGGCCTCTTCTCTCTCTCGCGCTCTCTCTCTCTCTCTCTCTCTCTCTCTTTGTGCTTTGAGTTGGCGCCCCCCCCTCTCTCTCTCTCTCTCTCTCTCTCTCTCTCTTTGTGCATTGAGTTCTCTCTCTTTGTGCTTTGAGTTGCCCCCACCCCTCTCTCTCTCTCTCTTTGTGCATTGAGTTCGCTCTCTTTGTGCTTTGAGTTCCCCCCCCCCCACTCTCTCTCTCTCTCTCTCTCTCTCTCTCTCTATCTGCGCTTTGAGTTGTCCCTCTTTCTCTCCATCTCAAAGGTTTGATTTAACAAATTGGACCAGTTTTCACTCTTTTGTAAAAAGATTCAGACGGTACGTTTCTTCCCTTTTCATAACCGATCCAGGGATTGGTGCGTTCAAAAAAGAAATGCAATATCATTTCCCACCTGAACGTGACCAGTTCCTTTATCATCTGGGAACCATTGGTCTGATATTTCCTCTCAGGTGAGACCTATACCTGTAAAAGTATAAAGACATAAAAGGTCCCTATCTCCCTCTCTCTGCAATATGTATATGAATATGAAACAAGATTATCTTTAAAATAAGAAACTGGAAATCAGCGTCGTTCCCGTAAAGAAAATACTTCTTTTCAAAACTATGAAATAACGACGGTTTTTTTATTGGATAAAACGCGATGTAATTCAGTATCGTTCCATTAGGAAAAAAATTGTTGCACTTGTTTTGAGTGAAGTAAAGAGAAAAATGGAACTTGTTGGAGTGCCTCAGCTAATAAAACTGAGCTTGTAATACGACTGGGGAGAATCAACGCAAAATGAAATGGCCTTCTGATGGTTAAGATGGTTCGTAAAAATTTTTTATATATTTTTCCATTAATTTGTGTTGGAGTTTATTCTCTTTTTTTGTATAGTACACCTGCTTTTGCATTACAGTGTACTGGAAACGGATAAAAAGATCTCTCTCTATCTCTCTCTCCTATAAATCTGTCTTTGTAGTAATTAGAAAGCATAGCATCACCTCATTATTATGAATCAAATGCAATATCATCACTTTTCCTGTAGAAGGATGTCAGCCATTTTCGTTCCATAAATGTTTTTCACTGTATCCAGATTTCTTGGAACTATTTTGGGCACTTTCAGGGTAATGGCATCACATTACTGTGGACGAACATTCTCTTGCTACTCGACCTCACGCTGCTTTCCTATTTCTTTTCCAGTCCCGGACTTTTGAATGGGAAACCCTGAGAGAGAGAGAGAGATCTTCTAGGGAATGCTGGAAAGCTAAACTGATACGGAATATTTCTTCGCTTGGTTGGGCATCGCAAGACCTCTTCGTCGTCGTATCACCGTACCTGAGGTATGTAAGTGTGGAAGGAATCGCACGTGATTTTTCCGTCCATTTCCTTTTGTCGGGTTTTCTTGCCCTCGTTCGGTTATTGGCGTTTCAGTCTGTTACGACGCTGGCTGGTTCTGGTGGAGTGAAAAGTTTCCAGGAATCCTTATATGAATGATTATTGGATTTGGGATAGGTATTAGTCAAACCAATAGTAGGAAAATGTTATGAAAGTTGAATTATACATACTGCATACATGTGTTTGTGTGTCAGTGTGTCCGCGCGCATGTGTATGTATATGTTTATGTATGTAAAGTTTTATCAATGACTTAAACCTGCCATTTTCAACTTTCAAATATTAATCCATAAATAAGCCTTAATATCAAAATTAGCTCGCGACTAGGTTTTAACCTTTCAATTATTAATCCACAAATAAACCTGAATATGAAAATTAGCTCGTGGACAGGTGACATTTTAACCTTTCAAATTTTAACCCATAAATGAACCTTAATATCAAAATTAGTTCGTAAATAGGTGACATTTTATCCTTTCAAATATTAATCCACAAATAAATCTTAATATCAAAATTAGCTTTGAATAGGTGACATTTTAACCTTTCAAATATGAATCCATAAATAAACCTAAATATCAAAATTAGTTCGTGAATAGGTGACATTTTAACATTTCAAATATTAACCTATAAATAAACCTTAATAACAAAATTAGCTTGCGAATAGGTGGCAGTTTTACCTTTCAACTGTTATTCCACAAAAAATAAACCTTAATATCAAAATTAAAAAGCTCGTGAATAGTGGCGTCCAAAAGTAACTATGCGTAAGTGCTTATCTTCTGACAGGATTCGAAACGATGCCCTTTGGACAGAGGAGCTCTCACGACAGTTTAATTTAGAAGGAATGAATCCTTTGACACTGCCATGCTGCCAATTATACCAAGCACTTGGTAGCTAACAGCGTTGTCCCAGCAACGCCAGACAAAGGTTTGGGATAAATGGGACATAAGGATGAGGTAAGGGAAAGTGGGGGAAAGGAGTGACAAGAATATATATATATATATATATATTATATATATATATATATATATATATATATATATATATATACATATATTATATATATATATATATATATATATATATATATATATATATTATATATATATTTATACTCTCTCTCTCTCTCTCCTCTCTCTCTCTCTCTCTCTCTCTCTCTCTCTCTCAACTAATTTGTTTAAAAGCTTAAGACAGCTTACTTCGAA
This sequence comes from Macrobrachium nipponense, assembly GCF_015104395.2. NCBI lineage: Eukaryota > Metazoa > Arthropoda > Malacostraca > Decapoda > Palaemonidae > Macrobrachium > Macrobrachium nipponense. The sequence continues at coordinate 14,977,038 of NC_087204.1, read as the reverse complement.
AAATAGTTCTCCTGTGGAGTAAGAGAAAAATAAAGGAAAAAACGAATTCCGACCCTGGGGGCGGGTGGGTGGGGGTGTGATGGTCTTTGTCTCCCGCTGGTTTAAAATGCAATTACTCTGCTGCGAATTCCTGTCACCGCCCTACGCTGGAATTCTAAACATTTCCGGTAAACTGAAAAAACCTTGTTTATTTTAGGATTCAAATAAATCAGTTCAAAGCATTTTTTATTTATTATTTTTCGTACCTTCTGTCATTGTTATGATTCCGTTCGTGTGTCGTGTAAATTGGCGTCGTAAAATGTATATTGTAGAGCATACAGTGAATGAAATGAGCATCGAGTATGCCGAAATGAAGTGTAAGGCGGACATACTGGAAGAAGTTAAAAAAAGATGAAATTAGAAACGTTTACGCAGTATTTTTAACAACTGAGAGGAAGTTTTCACGTGATTTTATATTTCAAGAGAGGTGAATTTGCTTAATTTTCAAAAAGTAGGACAGAAGAAGGCCTTATATATTTTGAAGATACAGCATATATTAGTAAGGCTAGAGTTTTCGAAATTCCGTTTATGGAGGTTAAGAATAATACCTTTATATGTCTGCGAAATCACTCTAGAGGCTGTATTTATTTACAGTAAGAACCAAAATGACGCTTCAGTGCGTGATCGTATGGCCTTGCTTACCACCTCGGTGGCCGCGAGTTCAGTTCTCGGGCATTCCATTGAGGTATTAGAGATGTGTATTCTGGCGATAGAAGCTCACTTTCGACGTATTTCGGAAGTCACGTAAAGCCGTTGGTCCTGTTGCTGAATAACCACTGGTTCCATGCAACCTAAAAATGCCATACAAAAAAACAAACAAACAAACATCCTGAAGGTCAAAAGAATTTGAAAATTTAAGAGGCCTAATAAAGCATACCACAAAAAGAGACAACGAATCTTCATCAACAACAGGTGGAGGAGAAAGAGAATGAGATTAGGTATGCTGGGGTTAAAAGGCCTTCAACCTTTTTTTTTTTTTTTATTTTTCTAAAGTTGATGAACCAGGAGTGGTAACGTCATAAAAAATGTTAATGAATCTTTCATAGTTTGTGTCCCTTACTGAATAAGTAAATAAAGTTAATGACTTAACAGAGAAGGTTTGAGTTGGTGTATGGCACAAGTTATTAGGACAGAATGGGGGACTCCGTCTTCCTAGTATATGTTTGGAAAAATATGTATACACACACACACACACACACACATATATATATAGATATATATATATATATATATATATATATATATATATATATATATATATATATATATATATATATATATATATATATATATATATATATATATATATATATATTGTCGTACATCTGGAGGAAGGAATGAAAGCTGTTAACCAAGTGCTTTCGTGTATTAACTATATATATATATATATATATATATATATATATATATATATATATATATATATATATATATATATATATATAGTTAAGAGGGCATTGTGACTATTACAATTACATATGTATTTGGTAAAAGTGTCCAATAGAGTCTACATATATATGCATGTGTGTGTGTACAGTATATATATGAATTCGTTAGCTAAACTGCTTCTAAAAATTATTAAGCCTCGAATCAATAATGTTGGCAAAAGTTTCCCCAAAAGTTCCCCATCACTCTTAATACTTCAGCTCCAGAAACTCTGAAGTTATCAGCCTTGGCGTATATAAGATGGTCCGTGACAGGCAATTTATTTCCAGAATTGACTAGTAATGTAAATGGATACTTCAAGTATATTCATTCCATGGCTTCATAAAATGAGCACTTGCTCCGCCTGTATTTTGATACAGTTATGTATCATTTCGTTAGTATTTTTGTCGCTTCATATTTATGTATGCATGAGTTAATTAGCAAGAATATGCAAAGGACAGATAATGCCTTTTACCTTCTGCATGTGCTAATGTAGACTAAGTTAAGTATATCATAGTTTAACTAGACCACTGAGCTGATTAACAGCTTCCTATAACTGGCCTGAAGGATTAGACATTTTTACGTGGCTACGAACCAATTGGTTACTTAAAAGCAACGGGACCTACAGTTTATTGTGGGATCCGAACTACATCGAGATATGAATTTCTATCACCAGAAATAAATTCCTCTGATTTCGCGTTGCAAGAGGCGGGGAATCGACAGTAGAATTCTGTATTTTTCGTAAACGTATTGTTAGATTTTTTATTGAGATTTCTTTTAAACGAATGATAGTAGATATTTTGGTAGTAATGTCTCCACATCCAGAGAAAAGAAACACGAGAAAAGTCGCTAATAACGTTTCATTTTCATCAGATACCAAAGCACCTCAGTGGCGTGGTCGGTATGGTGCTGGCGTGCCACCTCGGTGGTCGCGAGTTCGATTCTCAGTCATTCCATTGAGGCGTGAGGGATGTGTATTTCTGGTGATAGAAGTTCACTCTCGACGTGGTTCGGAAGTCACGTCAAAAGCCGTTGGTCCCGTTGCTGAATAACCACTAGGTTCCATGTAACGTAAAAAAAAACACATTACAACAATCATCAAGATATCACAATTTAAACAATTTAGAATCATCCAAATGGAAATGTTTTTTATTTACGTGGGGTTAGATTAGCTTGCTTGAATTTTTACCCAGGCCTTTTTCCCGTACTTTTCCTTCTCCTCATCTCACGGATGAATGAGAACTGTCTTCTCTTCTTTCGTTTTCCCCTAAAACCAAACGAAAGAGAAATTTGCGTTTTCCATCTTTCCCCTCGGGCAGATAGATACATTACCAACTGAATAAGAAAATAACTTACTTTATTATGACTCGGATAGGGTTAGAGAAGAAAAAAAATCGTGGTAAACAATAATAGTTATACAAAATAAAAGAGAGAGAGAGAGAGAGAGAGAGAGAGAGAGAGAGAGAGAGCTTCCTCCAGAGGTTAAGATAATAAACATCTGTTTTCTGCGCCGTTTCAAATGTTAACATCAAAACTGCATCGACCTCAGATACTCGGATATCGTATCTTGTTCTCATAAAGGATATGCATAGTGTTGTTTAAATTCTGTAAGCCCAATATGACACCGTTGCAAAGTTTACTACGCTAAGATATTTTACTTGGCTGTCCAGTGTCACTTGCTGCCTCTGATATTTGAAGCGTCTGTTCACTTGACGTTGCTAAAGATATTTACTTAGTTGAGGGTCCTTTTCACGTTTTGAAGTTGCATAGAATGTTATTCGCAAACGGATTGTGTTGTTATAATGCTTTATTTTGGAAATTATCGTGATAAAATAGGCATTAACCTGTTCTCTGTTAGCATTAGTATTTGTATTGTGTGTACTTTTCAGATGTAGTCTTTTATCATTTACTTGTTTCTTTTTTTATTTTAGATTATTTTTTGGGTTGATCTCTCTTAGCGAGGCTGGTTAATACTCATTTTTTCATTTTGACTCACGTTGATTGTTTTCTTGTAAAATATTCGCACAAATACTTATTGGCAAATTGAGACAAAATAAAAAATTGAAGCATTTAATGCTTATGGTGATTATCTGTCTACCTCTGGTAATTGCAAGCTTACATCTCAAGGAGTTTTTCCTTTTTGTGACACTTGAAGATCTACATTTTCTAAACCTCTATTCACGAGAGAGAGAGAGAGAGAGAGAGAGAGTAGATTTCCAGTTTCTGATTTGTTTTGGGGTTAAAAAGGCTTTTAGTAATTTTCTCTCGTTTTTTTTTTTTATAAAATTTCACCTTCTTTCTGATATCTGATGTAATGCAAATGAAAATATGTTACAATAAGCATGCGTTGTTGAATGAAACACAAAATGGATGGTGGTTAAATTACCCAACATTTTAATAGAAATGTAAGCTGTTTCCAGTAGCACACTCTTCTGCATAAGTCCTGGAGCTACTTCAGCATCTAGTTTTACAGGTTTCTTTTCAGGAATCTTGGGATCGTGCCCAGTGTCCCTATGATTATATATAGGTACAGTTTCCACTGGCATATCCCATATCCTTCTTATTTCTATTTTAAGGTCTTGATACTTATCCGTTTTTCCCTTTCTTTCTCTTCAACTCTGGTGTCCCTTGGCATTATTATTATTATTATTATTATTATTATTATTATTATTATTATTATTAGTCAGAACAAACCCCTCAGATGTATTACAGCTCGACCGAAGAAAAATGATAGGTATCAGTTCATACGGCCTCCAGCAGGTGATGTCCCTGGAATTGTGCCTCTCCGACATATGACGTTTGAAATGGAATTAGAGTTTTGTTAGAATTTCGGAAGGATCTTGATATTCCACTTAACGGCTGCTTCCCCAGGATGCCCCGTATGTAATGGAATTAGTTGAAATTGAATTCAGTTGACATATAACTGGATTAAAGACGCATTCGGTGACTCTTCTCTCTCTCTCTCTCTCTCTCTCTCTCTCTCTCTCTCTCTCTGTCTGTCTGTCTGTCTCTCTCTCTCTCAGGAATCAATGTTTAGAAAATTTATGTTTTCACGTTTTTCAAAAAAAGGAAAATTCATGGATAAGTAACTTGCTACTACCAGAGGTAGGTAGATATTTACCTTGTTATTAAACGCTTCCCTGTTTATCTTCAGTCTCAATTTGCCAATAAGTATTTGAACAATTATTAGCTTAAAGCAAAACAATTAGTCCGATATGAAACGCCTTGCTTTCCATACTGTTTATGCCTATTTTACTGACGATCATCGCAAAACTTCAAGTTTGACATCAAGTACCCCGTTACACACGCATACACACACACACACACACACATGTAGAGAGAGAGAGCGTTAGGTGAGCATAAAACAAACTACTTTACACTATATTAGTAATTTTGACCTTTAAAAAAAATGAAATTAGACCTTTATAAAAGAATCATTTCCAAGAAAGAGCTCAAATTATATCAAATATCCTCCCTTTGAAAGAAGCTGCCCCGTATTTCGTCCTTCTGCCATATTTATCGGATAGAAGAAAACTAACGATAACTCTAAGAACAAATTAGAATATGAGGCTGGTTCCCTCGACACACACAGACACACACACACACGAGCTCATTCTTAGGTAAACAACACTCATTGACAGAACACCTCATCTCCAAAGACAGATATCATTCAGTTTCTGGCAGATATTTTCTGGAACGTTTAAATATCTTGATATGGTTACCTGATGAATCTATTTGCATAGACGAAGATATTTTACCCGAGATCGTTCATAAAATGCAAAAGTAGTCGAGAGGAGGTTCTGTTTACGCTTCTTGTTTGTACAGTTTCAACAACTTGTGCCCATCTTTCCTTAGAACACCCTGTAAACACAGACACACGGCCTAGACCGTGCACAGACGGAGGCAAATACAGGGAGACGTGGGATATAAACGAAGATTTCCTTCCAACTTTTAGGTGAAGTTTCCAGTAGACTCCAGATCTTATTGAAAATTTCGATTACGCTAAAGATTCCATTCATTTACGGCAGACAACTGTTCAGTTGAGCTTTTCGTTTGCCGATATCCTGTCGTGAAACTTCACAAACCGTAACTCCAATCCCTGCTACTGTTTTGAACAACACTCCTGGTTAAGTTATCAACTCAGATTACAATTATATTTTTTTTAATAAATATGCTCTTTTCTCCGTTCTCCTTTGACGTGTATTTAGCTCACTCTGGCTTTCTATTCTCATGAATAAAACTCATCACTATCATCTTGATTTATCCTTTTTCAAATGGCCAGAAATATTGCCATGACGAGATTCAAAGATTTTAACTGTCCGAAGCATATCCAGAAGTTTTCGGGAGTGCTCTCTCTCTCTCTCCTCTCTCTCTCTCTCTCTCTCTCTCTCTCATAATTGCTAGCCCTTGTCATATAGTTTAGAAGGATATTCGTAGGAATGAGGAAACCAGCGTGCCATCCTCCAACGTTTGCATTTCTCGAGGTATACATTCCAGACTCTCGTTTTTTCACCAAACGTTTTAGGGGACCTGAAAGTATTTCACGTTATATGAAAATTAATTTGTTCCTCCAACGTCCTTCTGACGAGAATTTTTAGAACGTTTGTAAATGGATTAAGTGGAAAAATCCGTTACACTAGATCCGTGAAATAACATTTCGAAGATTACAAGAAATAAAATTTCGAAGATTAACAAGAAATAACATTCGATGATTAACAAGAAAAATTACGTTTATGATTTGAAACCTCTTACAACAAATACGAATTCAAGTTCAATTCATTTGTGCCTTCTGAGCATTCCTGAATTTAGTCAAACAGAAATATTCAGGCATAAAAAAATAGTTCGGTGATAAAAGATAGACAGAAAATGAATTCAGTCATTGTTTGTACAATTCGCGTCAAATAAATAGGATAAGCTCCGCTTGTTTGATCAATGTAGTATAAAACAAAAGCATTTTTCATCGGGTGAATGCATGTTTATTTAACTAAAAAAAGAGAGTAAAACAGAACCCTAAATATTTAATTCAAAACGTTGTGAAAACGTTATCCTTTTATTTCGTGCAGTATAATATGTTGCGTAATCGGATTAGCGTTTAGTTTTATGCAAATTTATATATAATTTATTGGTGCATTTGCAGAGAAAGTAGTCGTTCATAAGTTATTTACTTTTATTTTTATTTATTTTATTTTGTCACAGTTGTAGTCATGGCTTTTGCCCTGCATTACTTTTGAAATCAATAACGCTTGTCATTCCGTTATTTTCATTTGTACAATTGTGTAATTTAAGTGAATAAGGAAAAGATGTTGAACTAGGCGCGCATAATCTCCATTAAAAGAGTGAAGTGAAAAATCACAAAAAGAAATTTGTCGCTGATTACCACCAACACGTCCCTCGGATCACTCCAGCACACTTGAGTAAATACTGCCAAGTTTAACTGGTCTAACTGTTTCCGTTGAAATCAAGTAATAATTGAAAAATATGGGGTCTTTTATATATTTTTTTATTAGTGGAATTCTGAACATTTTCCCTGGCTCAATCTTTTTTTATTTATCGTTTTTTTTGGATCTATAAGTATTGCACTTAACATTGATATAAGTCAAGGTACAACGACACCAAGCTGTTCTAAATGCGTGACTGACCCCTGAGAGAGAGAGATGAGAGAGAGAGAAAGAGAGAGAGAGAGAGAGAGAGAGAGAGAGAGACTAAGATATTCTGAAGGCGTTTTGTTTCGTGAAAATATGACTGAGAAAGCGCTTGCTCTTAAGATAGGGACGTCTGGCTATGAAATAATTAGCAGTATAATCTTGAGCTCTTGCAATCAAATTAAGCGTATCTTAATGTTAATAAAAAAAAACGCCAAATTGAGCTTATACTTCTGTTGTCCGTTTAAAAAAAATTAGCAGTATAAGCTTTAGCTCTTGCAATCAAATTAAGCATATTTTTATGGTAATGAAAAAACACAAAAATTGAGCTTATACTTCTGTTGTCCATTTAAAAAAAATAGCAGTATAAGCATTAGCTCTTGCAATCATATTAAGCGTATTTATATGATAATGAATAAAACGAAAAATTTGAGCTTATGACTTCTGCTGTCATTTTAAATAAATGGACGTCAAGGTTTCTAAGGACTTTACTCTCTCAACGAAAAGGAAAGTACTCCAGCATCGCCAGGACATTGTTTGCAGAGAAAATACTACACAGACTACAGGGTGAGTGAGGGGGGGAAGGGGGCCCTTCCTAAGCACAGAAACTTGTTTTTTGAGGAAACAAAATCCCGTCCCAAGTTCGCCCCGGCCATTAAAGAACGAAAAGGCTCTGCGAATGCTCAGCCTGGCCTAGTACTAGTGTTCATTTAAGGAGGAAACGGCGCCTCTTTTGTTTTTTGTGGGTTTTGTGGGACCATGCTCTTCGGGAGAGTGCAAAGCTTATAGAAAGGGAAATTCCGTCGGATACTGTCTGTCTTTTCGTGTTTCCATCATTTATTTCTACACCAGCATCGTATATTTGATAGGAAATTTGGTTTTAATTGATCCAGCTGCATCGAGTAAATAACCACTAATGTCCATATTGTGTAGTTGTTGTACTAGTTTAATGTTATGAGTCTAGCTTTCACTATTATTTGAAAATGTTTCATTCTGAAATTTTGTGCGTTTGGGGGGAGGGGCGAGTTTTTGAGATTTTATTCAATGATACTATGCTTATACGAGGCTGTCTTTTCATTCTGAATTTTGGTGGGGGCATGGGGGGGGTGGTGATGGGGTTGGGGGGGGGGGATTTGAGATTTTATTCCATGACACTATATTAGCGAGGCCGTTTGTTACTTTGACCATCAGTTAACTCCTTTCGTAAATACTTTCATCGATTTCTTT